>NC_039493.1:3470729-3667379 GCF_003590095.1 Trichoplusia ni
GCTATTAGCGATACGAACGACCGCTGTATTAGTACTTACTACACTGCTGCCGATGAGGCAAGGAATCGTAAATAGTAATAGGTATTCTTTAAAGATAAAAATACATAAAAAAATAAATTAAGTATTATTGATTCGTTTTTGTTAATCAAAAACAAAAAATAAAAGGTTTTTCAATAAAAATATGTTTATGGAGAAAAAGGTCCAACCAATAGTCTAAAAGATGCTTTTGTCCCTAAAGTATTTATACAATTTTGATTAAAAAATCTTTAGAATTTCCCCTACCAAAATAAGATGAAATTTTTTCAGTGTCTTTCTAAGAAAAATGCATTTCAACCCTTACTCGGCTGGATTCCAGTAAAACTTCAGAACGAATAATTGTTTACTGCTGTTTAACCGCAAATGTGTCAAAATATCAAAAGTAAGGTTCAGTTTGTTCCACCATTTTCCACAAGATGTCACTGTGCTTTGAGACCGCTTTTCTGAATGGCGGTGTTAAAATTTTCCGTGTATATTATAAGAGAGTCGAGGATTTATATTTTTTTTGGTATCATTTTATGTAATATTCGGATTAAAGTATTTTGGTAACCACGACCAGGTGCTTTAATCAAATCAACCCCCAGCTTAACCCTCCGATACCGAGAGTTAAACATGGTCCTTCGAGCCGGATAGAAGCGTTGTAAATATCACGCTTCTCGGATTTTTGGGTATCAGCGGCACAGAAACCAGTGGTGGGTCGCCACTGAAGTGCTACCAGTGACGCCAACAGAAGGCGCCACCGCAGTTCAAGCAAGTTCTGCGGGCATCGGAGCTGAAGATTGGTGGAAGTGGCATCCCAGCAGCTGCGCACCAAACCGAGAGCGGAGCGCTCCCTGGCGGGCGTTGGGTACAACTACTACACATCGGCAGCAAGCAAGCTGCAAGCGACGTCGTAAGGAAGTGAGTGATAGTGCAAGAATAACGTAAGTACTTTGAGACTATTTCGTGTGAAGCAAAAGTGAACTTTATTGCCTAGAAGATTATAACTTAGAAAAATTCTTGGACTTAGAATAATTGTAATGTGTGTATGTTAGACTTAGTTAGATTTAAGCCAAATTCCGTTCAGACGGGGAACCTATGCCCGATTTTCTATAGATTCATAAGGTTCAAACACTTAGAAAATTTTCGATATATGGACTTGTAAAATTTCTTAAAAAAATAGTTGGTATTTACATTGTATTGTAACCTTTTTTGGAAAGCACTGGCAATTATAAAAAATCAAAATGTCTTTGCAATCACATGTCAAAGTGCAAGATGACATTTACGTCCGATTGTCAAGAGCTAAAATTAATTTTAAGAAATCGCCAAAGGATAGGATTACTTTACAATATTTAGAAACCAGATTAGAGAGTATTGAGGAATTATGGGCACAATTCACTTTAACACATACACAAATTGTCAAGGATTTTGATCATAAGGAGTTATCATCTTCACCATACACTGTCAAAGAAGTCTATTTTAACACGGAAGACTTGTATTTAGATTTAAGATGCGAGTTAAAGATCGCATTAAGTAAAATAAAAAATAGCAATGTTTCTTCAGCTATGGGGTCTTCAAATAATAATTCTCCGAACAAAAGTATGACTATTAAGCTACCAAGAATAACAATTCCAACTTTTTCCGGAAAATATACTGAATGGCCCACATTCCGCGATTTATTTGTGTCAGCAATCCATAAAAATAGCACTATTGATAATGTACAAAAATTGCATTACTTAAAGAGTTATTTGACTGGGGAAGCCGAGCAACTCCTTCGTCATATACCAATTTCGGAATCTAATTATGAAAGATGCTGGGCTCAGTTGGAGACTAGATATAACAATAGAAAATATTTATCACATTGTATTTTAGTAAGATTGCTTAGTCAAAAAAATATTGTACAAGAGTCAGCTAGTGCTTTAAAAGAATTAATGGATACAACATCAGATTGTTTAAATGCGTTAGTGAATTTGGGTATTGATGTTACTTCCTGGGATATTATCATAATACACATAATAACATTAAAACTAGATCCTGAAAGCAGAAAGGATTGGGAACTAAAAGTGACAAGCAATATAGATTCAGACGAGCTGCCTACATTTGGACAGCTCAAAGATTTTTTAACTGGCCGTTATAGGGCTCTTGAGTTTTTAGGTAATAAGTCAAGTAAAAATATTGTTACTAAGGAAAGGGTATTTCACACAGCGGCCAATACAGCCAATGCATGTCCGGTTTGCAACAGCACTGAGCATAAAATAAGAAATTGTAAGCAATTTGTTAATAAGGATGTGGATAGTCGGCGTACGTTTGTTCAGGATCACAATTTATGTTTTAATTGCTTGGGATACAACCACTCTGCTAGATGGTGTAAATGTACAGCCTCGTGTCAAATCTGCAAGCAAAGACATCACTCTTTGTTGCACCTTAAAGGTGAGCAGGAGTTTGCTGGCGATAAGGGGGATTCATCAACGCAAGCACATTCGACCACAATCGAAGAGGAATCGCAAAACGATGTCGTAGCTTGTTTCTCAAAAGGTGGAGTCTGTAGTCAAGTTTTGCTAGCCACTGCGCTAGTGAGAGCTGTATCTAAAAACGGAGGTATGTTTACTATCAGAGCGCTGTTGGATCAAGGCTCACAAGCGTCTTTTGTTACGGAGCGTACTGTGCAGAGTTTAGGATTACATAAGAAAGCAGTTAAGGGGTCGATTACTGGCATAGGTGGTCATAACAAATTAAGTTTAAATTCGGTTGTTGAAGTCAAAATTCAATCTAGGATTAATTCATCATTTGAACTTGTAGTCAAAGCATATGTTCTCAAATCTATAACGTCTTTGCTACCGGGTGGAGAAATATCATATTTAGATTGGACTCAAGTTAGTGATATGGAACTAGCGGATCCTAGATATAACAAACCAGATAAAGTCGATATGTTGTTAGGGGCAGAAATTTACAGTCAGGTTTTGCAGAATGGGTTTAAAAGAGCACCTGATGGTAGCACAATAGCTCAAGCTACTTCATTGGGATGGATTTTGTCGGGTACAGTAGCCTCTGCTTCTCAGCAAACATCAAATATTACCGTGATGCACGCGCAACTCGGGAATGACGAAATCCTGAAAAAGTTCTGGGAAATAGACAAGGAAACAAATCGCATCAGGAAACAGAGACTCACCAAACAGGAGGCTAGATGTGAAGAAACATGTATGACTACATCTGCTAACAAGAAAAAATACGCAGAAGATATGAATGAGTATTTGCAACTGGAATACATGAACGAACGAATTAAATCAGAAGAGCAAAATGAGCATGCTATATACTTACCTCACCACGCGGTTGTACGTAATGACAAAGACACAATCAAGGTTCGGGGCGTTTTTGATGCTTCCTGCAAGGGAAAGGATGGAGTAGCTCTCAACGACGACCTAATGATTGGACCTAGGGTTCAACCAGATTTGCGAAATCTGTTGATTGGTTGGAAATCGCACCCGTTTTTGGCAGCGCGATCGATGCAGCAAGTGGCGTACGATGATGGAGTCAAATATCCACTCGCAGCTGAAAGAGTTCTTAAAGATGATTATGTGAATGATCTAATGACTGGTTGTGACACTACAAAAGAAGGTATGAAAATCTATAATCAAATGAACGAGTTAATAGCAAAAGCAGGATTCACTGTACAAAAGGGGTTAAGCAGCAGCAGTGAATTACTGGAGAAAATGATCGGGAAAAAATACTCGTTCAAGGGGCAAGATGAAGCAGAAAAGGTAATCAACATAAAACAAGATGAAATATTTAAAAATTTGGTACTTACCTGGAACCGAACCTGTGACACCTTCCAATATTCTGTCCAGCTACCTGCGCTGCTAGAAACTGTAAAGAAGAAAAAATTGTGGGTTTCTGGAATTCGATGGGATGAGGAAGTTTCATATGAAACAAAAAAGAATGGTTACTTACCGACATCAGCTAAATTTTATTACGAAGTTTAAAGTCCCTCGATGGTTACACTTGAAGCGCAGTGAAAAGCAGATTTAGCATCAGGGGTTAGACAATCTTACACGAGTAGTTACAATTAACAGTAAGGGTTCTATGCTCAAAAGGCCAACATCCAAGCTGTGTGTCCTGCCTATTACCTGAGGTTATTTTAAATTAGGATAGGTTAAGCATAGTTGTTAGAATTGTATCATTGGTTTGTAGAATTTATTATTGTAAGGTTGTTTTGTGTTTAGTATTGTAAGGAATTTTTGGAATAACTTTGGAAGGACATTATGTTTCACAAAATATCCTTGGTGGGCGGAATGTTTAACCGCAAATGTGTCAAAATATCAAAAGTAAGGTTCAGTTTGTTCCACCATTTTCCACAAGATGTCACTGTGCTTTGAGACCGCTTTTCTGAATGGCGGTGTTAAAATTTTCCGTGTATATTATAAGAGAGTCGAGGATTTATATTTTTTTTGGTATCATTTTATGTAATATTCGGATTAAAGTATTTTGGTAACCACGACCAGGTGCTTTAATCAAATCAACCCCCAGCTTAACCCTCCGATACCGAGAGTTAAACAACTGCTTTCATACTCTCATAATAATATCCGATGGGTAAGTATTTAATGCTGTAACTCGTCGTCCATGAATTTAATTAATTTTAATCGGTCCTCATTATTAAATAACAGAAAAATATAATAAATCAAAATGTCTAGCGAAGGAACCAATTTAGCTGAATCGCGTTGTAAATTGAATTTAACTCTATTTTGGGAACAATACAGTCCAGATTCATTTAACTATAAATTCTCAAAATTCTATTATCTTATTTGCACAGGACTAGCAACGTTTTGAATAACACTGTCCCGAGAACATCAATAAGCGATTTTCACCTCTTTACCTCTGACGTAGAGTTCATTTTAGCGTGAAATTTCGTCTCTTAATTTCAAACAGTAACTGTCAAAGGCATTTGGGGAGGTTGCATTTTTGCTTGTTAGTTTACTGATCCTTATTCCTCAGCGCATAAGGATGAAAATGGGAGAAGTAATAATTTTTGAAAGGTTTTTAAAACGTCGTTTCGCGTCAGATATTCGACGCATGTGATCATTAGTTTGGGCTTCCATTGGAACCGCTTTCATCCAGAAATATCCGGATTTCTGTTGAATATGTATTCATAGTATTTTGAATTGAGTCCGACATTATGATCTGCGCTTGAATGCGATACATAATATTGATATTTCAAATAGATTTTTGTGCTTATTTCAGATTGAAAATATTACTTAGTAGAGGTTTATAATATATTTTTTTGGTATTTTGTTTGCTTCGTGTTTATTTATGATACTCGTAAATAGTTGAAAAACGCTATACGAGTGTACGCTATGTGAGTGAAAAGTAAGCTAAATAACCACACTAAACTATCTACAACTTACAGAAAATACTATTATTTTGAATTTAATACACGTTTTTGTGTAATAAAAATACGGTCAAGTGTGAGTCAGGGTTCCGTACAAATAGGATTAAGAAAATTTGTGACCCATCATATTTAGGACCGTTACCAACATCACTTAATCTTAACCATTTATTTTGGTTAAGGCAACTGTCTACATACAGCCGGGAGAAAGCAGAAAGGACACCAACCCAATAACCTTTTAAGAAAAATATCAAAAATAGTGTTACAAAATTTCATCCACATTTTCCACACGTCCCTATAGGAAATAGAAGCTTTACATTATGCATGTAACAACCGTGAGAGCAATAAACTAAATCAATTGTATAATGTTGATCTGTCTATCAACAACATAATATCAACATCCTGTATCAGCGGGTGTCAGAACATCCTGTAGGGTCCCGATTTATTGCCTGGGAGATTTAAGAGCACGCTTTGCAGTTAGGGTCCTCTCGTGTTTCCGGGATTTCTTCTAGAGGATAAAGAAATAAAAAGGTCAGATTAAAAACTAAAGAATAATATTAAAGAAGAGTTTTAATTTGAAATTTAACACTAAGTTTTTTTTAAAGTGAGTTTTTTTTTATTAAAAAAAAACTGAAATTTAATTCACTATACAATATATTTCAGTTTCGGACGCACAAAAAGGACACTTAAACCTATTCCGTTAAGGTATAAATTAATAAAAACAAAAGGAAGCGAAATAAAAAATCTTACACCACAAATTGGTACGGCATTCAATTTGTTCTCAACAATAGCTGAGCACGGAACAAAAGAAATCACTAGTTATTGAAACAAAAGGCCTACGCAACGTAATTGAAGTAGAGCCCACGCCCAATGATGGGCAAACAGGTACATAGTAACACTGTGGGAAGTGTATTTCTTATCTTTTTTACTGTACCAGAGCAGAAGTGCACAGAAGAACATAAAACCATAACCCTTCTTGTGATCCAGTCGAGTAAAAAAAATGGTCAAGTGCGAGTTGTCTTGTCGGTAGGTTAAATAAAAACAAAATTATAATTTTATGACCATACGAAAAGTTGCTTAACCTCGATCATTATTTTATTCTAATTTTTATTATAGCAGTGAAAGTAATACATCATCTGTTAAAAAACTAGCTGTCTGTCTAGTTAACACTATTTTGGAGACACGGCCAGGTAATAGAAACGTGGGGCAAACAGGGCTTCTACTTGTAGCAGTAGGTTCCGTACTGCATTTACAGTTTGAGTGGGGCTGGGGAACCATAAAAAAATATCCTGTTGCCTGACTAAGTACATCGAGGATCCTGGATCACCACGTTACTCAGTAAACTAATTAAGGTTATAAAGTTATACCACACGATCACCAATACCGTAACCATAATAAACCCTTACCAAACCTCACGAATACCTTCGCTTAGTTCAAAATACCTCCAACTATCAGTTGGTCAATATCTAAACATTATACTAACCACCGAAATTACACGTTATAAATCTCGATAACAATGTATTTACTTCATAAAGTGTGGTGTTAATGGTAGGTATGTATTACGACACTTTATACAAGGGCCAGGCCCTACCACAGTTGAGGGAACGAGACGGCACGATGGACCTGTAGAGCGTTGTCTCTCTTCCACGATTGTAGTAATATTAATTTATGGAGCAATAATCTTCACTTGATGTCGAAAGTTGTTTTTGTAGCCGTTCCGAATTTTTTTGGTTAAAACAGACTGCACTAAGATACTTAATCCTAGTGTCGCGGGGGATTTACAAACTTTCAAGTCATAGTCACAAAGACTCAGAACAAGCACTCATGGATCACAAAAATTGCTTGTCGTATGCGGGGATCGAACTGGCGATACAGCACTCACAGTCGGTGTGTTGTGAAGACCACTCGAAAATTCATGCAAAACGTCGTAAACTAAAATTACTTTTTAATATTCTGCGTGCAGTGTAGACTAAGCTTAAGATCTACGCCCCTATAAGGGAACTAGGGGTACGGATACCCTGCCATTATCTTGTTAGCAAGGTAACTGTGTACGGTCATTATGTAGTGTTGGGCTATTTCTATCGATCTAGGTGTGTCGATAGAGTCATTATGGTGGTTACAGAATCAGTTTAGTTTGGAAATAGTGGAGGTATACTGAATGGAAGGAGTACTGTGGGTTAGTTAGTACGATTGAATGATGTAAACTTGTATGGGTATTCCAATGTTATATGAATGGAATCGGTATGTAGATGTGTTGTTGCTAGCCAAGCTTGTTCTTATAAAGAAAATACAAGCATTTGATATCTATGTTTATGTCAATAAACCATGATCTATGGAACTTTAATAATGGTATTTGTATGAATTACTTTTTAAACAATATATAATAATAAGATTACAAAAAAGATTTCTTTTTCATTTATAAGAGAACTCGAATACACTCACTACGACACAACATTTGAATGAAATTATGTCGAATATTTGAAATATCTAGGGTATGCCATTATATTCATAATTTGCAAGCAAAGCAGCTGGCAAAAACTAGTACCAGTATATATTTTGTCATTCAAATGAATGATTCATTTTTGTTAAAAATCATCTAAAAACCGAGTTGTTTTCTCAATTCCGTAATTTAATGATTACTCATACCTACTCGTATATCATTGAGTCACCATAACCATGGTATAATGATTCATAGATCCATGTATCTGATATCAAAAGTATGTTCAATCTCATTATGTGAATAGTTCCAACGAATTCCTTTGACCGTCATTGAAGAATTTGGCGTTTCTCGGAATATTGATATAATGATCTAAATACCGAGAAAACTGTATGTGTAATATTGTTGCTAGGTATTCATTTAAACGGGCTTTTATCCTTTTTTTAATCTTCTAGAGCTTTTGAGAATTCTCAGTTTGTGTACCCGTAGTTCCCGTAGTAAGATTTCGACACGCCTCATTTCGTAATATTGACTCCACGATAAAATTTGGTCTACTTATACTAAGATAACCCATGTCTGACCTTCCGTAAAGAATAGAATCTGGAATCTGATGACACAAATGGCATTTCTCGACACCCAGTATAAAATACTAGCTGTTGCCCGCGACTTCGTTCCCGTGGGTAGAAGAAGATGTAAGTTATGATTTATACCCGTCCTGTTTTTTTTCACATTTTCCATTGTATCTTCGCTCCTATTAGTCGCAGCGTGATGGTTTATAGCCTAAAGCCTTCCTCGATTAATTGTCTACTCAACACAAAAAGATTTTTTCAATTTGGACCAGTAGTTCCTGAGATTAGCGCGTTCAAACAAACAAACAAACAAACTCTTCAGGTTTATATATTAGTATAGATGTGAAATCTCTTTTAAAACAAAATAGAAAATCATATTCCAAAATCATTAAATTATGTAACGGTTTAGTTACGCGTATTTATCGGTCCAGTGCCCGACTAGTTTCCGACCCAACCGGAGTCAATCATGAGCTGACATTGATCATCATTTAATAATGAATCAGTCTCACGACCGTTTAAAAAAAATAATCCAAAATCGTTTATTAGAATTAGGTACAAGTCAAATCCGTCATTGAACAGCGCTTCCTTAAGATTATCATTCTTTACCTATAAATAAAACTTGTCAGACTTACCAGCTCAATCAAAGTAATATTATTACCATCCTCAATAATATCTCTTTAAGTTATAATACAAACTCTCGTAAGCCGGATTCATAATTGTTTATTTAATAACGGTTATTCACGCTCGTTTATTTAAAGTAGGAAGAGTCGGGCAATCCCGATAAATACGCGTGAGTAAGCTGTTGTTATACAAACATTATTACATAAGTAGTTGTGGAACCCTGAGATGAAGTATTGTTATCAGTCTAGCTTTTCCTAACTATTACACATATGTTGAGGTCGGCTTCCAGTCTAACTGGATGCAACTAAGTACCAGTGCTTTACAAGGAGCGTGTGACTATCAGACCTCCTCAACCCAGTTACCTGGGCAACAGGGTAACCCTGAGAGTCTAAATATCTGAGTAACGACTGTCAAAGATGTATAAATAACAGCCGAGACCCACAATTGAATGTGCCGTCCGAAATACGGAGGAACTCGTAATTATATACATGGTCACCCATCCACAGATCGATCAGCTTGTGCTGTCGTAGCTTAGCCACGAGCTCCGCTAAAACCCCCAAGTATCAAATACCTTTACCTTTTAAATATATAGAAACAGTATAGCTACCATATCCGGATAAAATCAAGTTTCGATTCAATATTAAGGTAAATTTGTAAAGATAGGATCGCCGTTGATAAATATCTTTGACTAAGTGAGCAAAGACGGGGTGCGGAACGTGTTTGCAAATTAATGTTGATAATAAATCCGTGGGGACTAATTGTAAGCTATTTATCTCAATTATTTTGAATATCTTAAGATAGAAATCGTTGTGGACAGAACGACATTCAGGCGAATTAAGTTATGTCTTGAGATTTTGCGGCAAGTGAAATTCGAAGCCAGTATTTGAGGTTTGAAAATTTTTATAGAGTTTAACTTCGCCTGTATAGATATAGTTTTTTGTTGTAAATGATTTTTTTTTTAACTTACCATGCTTCTTAAACCAAAATAGCAAGACAACTGGTGCATTAAAAGCACTAAACTGAAAAAAAATGTCAAGTTTGAGGGCATTGAGGGTTCCAAAAATAGGGCTCCATCAGATTTATGAACTGGATTTTTATTACGAAATAATATATATTTTGTAATAAAAATCCAGTTCAAGAAATTAAGAGAGAGAGGCTGGTGATTAACTGAAGGCCAGACCGAGGAGCCTTAAAAAATCAACCAATTAGTTTATCTATCTTAATTATTTTTTTTATATAATCTACCAGTTTTATAATTACACCAGTAATTATGTTGAACCACTCAAAACGTTTTAACCTAAACGCATAAAACTCCCAAAATTCATGTACATTACCACGAGAATCCATATCAGAGAACCCATATTTATACAAACTACGCCATTCTATAGTCATAAAACGGGGCCCTCTTACACAATTTACACTAAATTATATTTTCTAACGCATTAAATATGCCAGACGCCATAAAATTGCCATCAGTGCCTGTACCATGAAATCTCAAATCAGAACTAATAACGTTGTATAAGCAAGACAGCGCTATACGCACTATAAAGCGTCGTCTCGCTTCTACAATGATAATACTGTTCACATAGTACAGGTATAGTATGCCATAACGTAAGATCGGTGGTCACTAACCAATGGACCAATATTTTATGGGATTTTTATATTTTCGCCGCTTTTGAGTTTGATCTGAAGATTTTATCTATGAAACATGGTTTATGTTGCTTTAGTAGACGTAGGGAAGAAAAGGTGGGTTTAATAGTGGGTTAAATTTTTTGACCGAAAAGTAGTTTTTTTGCAGGAATAATCTTATTGAGTTAAAAGAATTGGTAGATTTTTTGAAATCATAAGACTATTGTCTCAAGACTATTTTCAAAAGCGATTTGCAGCTGTATATCATGTTTCAAAAAAATCACTTTCGTCCTCTAATATCATAAAACTGGATAGAAAGATTAATATAACATCCAACATTAGAACGGAATACGAATATGTATAATTTTTAATGTCATATCAAATATTGAAAATCGAGATAGTCTCGATACCAAATACCTCTGAGACATAAAACTATTAGACTTAAATTTCAAACTCAAATACCTTACGAAGACTTAACATTTTCCGTCTCTTTCCATCACAGCGTTCCATCTCCTTCTAGACGTAATTATTTTAGATTAAATCGCGTATAATAAAACAAATTCTGAATACTCCCCAAAGTCCTTTAAGTCCACAAATGAGCTAAATTAGCTTATACTCAGTAAATGCAGCTAAGATTTATGCTTGAAACTAGCCAACATTCCAGGCTAATTGGCTAGGCAAACAAACAGGCAAGTTATTAAGAAAGTATTATTGTCTCATCTACATAGTACTATACTACTTTATTATACTACTGTTATTTAACATTTCTCTCATATTATTAATATTCTAATAAAATATTTATAATTATTTATCACTAGGACGGTAACAGCGGTGTTGTGGAGGGTGCTACATCACTATCCCTACTGTTAGTCGAATTGGTGTCACCAGATGTCATGTACAACGGTCTGCCGTGGCCGGACGAAGACTTTACTAAGGTAATATATATAATACTAGCTGTTGCCAACACAACAAAACAACAACATCAACATAATGGTCGTATGTGCTCCGCAGCAAGTGAGCATCGAGCGCGAGCTGTACATGCGCGGCGCGCTGGAGAGCTGCGCCGTGGCCCGCGCCGCGCTGCGCCGCGCCGCCGCCGCGCGCCCCGCGCTGTGCCTCGCCTCCGCGCTGCTGCGGGCCACCGCCGCCACGCTGCTGCACCGCCTCAGGGCATACCTCGGTCAGGGGACATCGTAAACATTAACTGGTGATACATAGGCAGCCCAGTCATCCGCGCAATACATAGCATTGAGCGGCACCTCTGCTCCCTAGATGGGCTCCTAGCTCTCTAATTAAATGGGCCCGTTCCGTTCCGTATTAGCGTTTCATCTATTAAATATGATGGGACATCCACACCTCCATGACCACTTGCCAACATGAGTAATACAGGTTTTTTATAATATCAGAAATGCAAAATGTGAGCTTTATTACGTTTTGTAGATTATGTTAACTTTTTTATACTAGATGCAGTTAAATGTAAAAGTAGACACCTTTTATAATTTTAATTTAATTTAATTTAATTTAATTTATTTATTAAGATAACATAATCCACTTGTTAGTAATACATGAATAATATGGTTAGTAAGTCACAATCACAATATAAACATATAAAAATACAGCAACATACAGAATAGATTAGACATGAAGTCTTATAACATTATTCATGTACGGGGAATCTACCCTATAAGCTATCATGTTCAGGATGCTGTTGGTGCTGGCGCGTACTCTGCTGACCATTGAAGCGATGCGTTTTCGCATTATCGCGCTAAAACCGTCAACATGCGCGTCCGCGAACATGCCGGAGGCACTACAATAACGCGGCAACCCCAACAGCATCCTGAACGCATTATTATACTGGATCCGAAGGGATTCGTACGATCTTCGAGTATATGTAATCCATAGGCTGCACGTGTAGAATGTTGTGCAATACGCTCTAAACAAGGTTGTTTTAGCACCAGTGGAGCAACGTACAAACCTACGAGATACCATATTAGCTCTTACCGATAAAGCCCTTCGTTCCCGTTCCATGTCCATGTCGTCACGTAAATCTGAGGCAACCACATGACCTAGGTATTTAAAACTATCTACTCTTTCTAAGGAGGTTCCATTTATTTTTAGCGGGGGAATATTGGTGGGATATTTAGTTCCGGATTTAAAGACCATAACCTGGCTCTTTTTTTCATTATATTTAAGTCCATGGGTTTGTGCATACCCCTCACATAAACAAAGCAGCCTCCTTAGACCACAGACTGAGGCGCTCAACAGCACCATATCGTCAGCATAGCTGAGATTATTGACGCATACGTCATCAATATGGCATCCGACATGTTCGTTGCTGAGCGTGACAATCAGTGCATTAATATATAAATTAAAGAGTACAGGAGAGGTCAACCCTCCCTGCCTCACACCACACTCCATTTTATACGAATCAGACAGTTGCCCTGCCCACCTTACATTGTTGACCTGGTTTCCATACCAATACCTAAAGATATTTATGACTTCTGGAGGCGTATTCTCCTCTTTTAACTTTTTCCAGAGTATGTCGTAGGAAACCAGGTCAAAAGCCTTAGAAAGGTCTAAAAAACACGCATATATTGGCGTTCCCCGATCTGTATAATATCTGACAGTTTGCTTGAGACACATAATTGCACATTCGGTTGAGAGTTTGGGCCTAAACCCAAACTGATTGTCATGTATTTGAAGATGTTTATTTAACTGTATCTCAAGCAATCTATCAAGTACTTTAGCTATAATGGTGGCCAAGGATATCGGCCTATAGTTGCCCAGATCCGACATGTCCCCAGATTTATTTTTAACAACTGGTATCACTATGGTTTTTATTAAATCGGGTGGTAAATAACTATGACTCATACATAGGTTACAGAATAGTGATAACACTCGCGAAATATGAGCACCACCGTACTGAAGGTGCTCAATGCTCAGACCATCATGGCCAGGGGACTTACCTCGCGTTATGAGACATGGCGGCCTGTAATTTGTTACTTACTGCATTACTGGGTTTGTACGGAAAGATATTGTTGTGCTGTTAATGTTACGAGCAGTGTATAACGTCCATTTGAGAAAGCATCTTTACTTTGATTGGATATATAACTCTAGTTAACGTTTTTAGTTATCTAGAGTTTATATATTTATTTTAAAATCTTCAATAAAGGGAAAAGTATAAAATTTTGACTTACAGAGAAAGAGAAGTATCTAGCAACAAATCTGTTTTGAAATTTAAAATTTTTATTCGTAAAAATTTAATTACCCAGCCGCACATGCCCATTATCGCAACTTTTGCAACCTAGGATATACTTATATTATGAAACATATGTATCCAGAGGAAACCATGTCACTGCCTTGAAACAAGCAATTATATTAATCAGAAGTAGTTAAAAATAAAAGTAAGAACAAAAAAATAATCACCAAAAATCACATTGACGTAGTATCAAAACATACCTTAGATAGATACGGGTTGTCTCAAGTAAAATTAGCTATGTAACCAGTTAAATACATCGAAAATTTCCATCGATTGAGCTATACTCTTAAACTGCTGTATGAACACGTTGTGCGAGACATAAAATAATCATAAACCGATCATAAACTCTACATTATTGACACAATCTGTTGTCACGTCTATGGGTATTATGACTGTTATTATTTACATTAACCTAAGGTGTTTATTGGTTATTATTGACAGATATAATATACGGGTTTGTTTTAAGTATAACTTGTCATTTTTATTTGCACTTACATTCCCTATATTAAGTTACTGGTTGAACACATTTCCTTGGTCCGCGCTTAAATAAGTCATGTGTGTGAAAAAAGACTTGCTTTGAGTGATTTTGTTTTTCTTAAAAAAAAAACAACTCCCTTTTCATAAACATTCAATTCACTTGCACAAAGATAGCCAGACTCAGAACATTCGTTGATCACACAAATGCTTGTCCTACGCGGAGATGGAACTCGAGACACATCGTGCACGTGCGTGGTTTGGCGTGGTGACCTCAGCCACACGGCTATCCGTGCAGTCAAATATAAAGCAATGATATTCACATATCTATTTAAAATAAGACCTAAGTTTCTTTCAACTCATTTTTAATATTTTACCATTAAACTAGAATTCAGTTTACCTTCACTTGTTATTATCCGTTCTGCAACAAAATTTCAAGTGATTAAATACCGTCTTTTAACGCTAAGAGAAAACAGAAAACAATGAAAACCTGTAAATAATTATGTAAAGCTACACCTGGTGAAGCCGCATTGTCAGAAAAAGCTTGAGAAGCACATTAGGGCCGGCCATTACGAGACGAGCTGTTAACGATCAGTGTTGGGCGCCAGCCAAGCTAATGCGAGCATAAGTTCTGCACCGAGCTGTAGCTTATGTCGAAGACTGTACATGTTGGGTCTTTAAATAAAACATGTGTGTTTTTGTATGGACAAGAGTAATTGATATTTAACCGTCGTTGCAGACAGTTTGACATACGTACTTGATTAATACATTTTAATTTTTAATGTTACTTTTTCGTAGATTAAGGTTTAGAAATGTCTGCAGCACTATATATACGTACTATGTACGTACATTGTCAATTTTACATAAAAACATACTGCTTTATTGATATTTCAGAATCATACATCATCGATTAATATTGCAACTGCCTGACCATCACCGTTCGTGAGATACTGCCTGGTGACATACCGACAGACAGAAAGCATAACCTTAGTAATACAATTCCCTTTTTATCTTTGGTTACGGACACCGTAAACAAATAGCTATTTAACAGTTATGGCCTATTTCTTGACACAAAAAACGTATTTGCTTAAACTACAATTGCGTATAATGATCATTATTATTTCAGTCCAATACCATTAACACCAACTACTTAAGTAGCGTTTATAAACCAATATAGTCCAGTGGCATCGTTCCTCGCACGTGTGTAAACATGCGCACGCGCAACTAGGTCGCCTGATGCAAACGCCCATAGTACTACTGTATTTATTGGCCTATAGTACAGTCAGCAACAGAAGTAGGACTTTCTAAACAACTGATCACAATTTCATTCAATTAGTTTTTTTCCCTGTAGTAAGGAATTTGATCCTTGTGTCGCGGGAGTTTCACGAACATTCAAGTCACATACACAAGGACTTGCAGTTTTTTTTTTTAATTCTAATCAGTAAAAAAAGAGATTTGATACCAAGTCTAATTAAAATATACCTATTATACCTAACACAACCAGTTTTATACTCTTTCGATAATTTTAAGACACCACTGTGAAAGAGGGAGGTAAAACATCGTGGGCAAACCTGGACATAAAAATATTTTAATCTGATATCACCAACCCGCAGTGAGCTAGCTTGATGATCAATGCTAAAGTCTCCCTATATGGGAAGAGGCCGGAGCCCAACAGTGGGACATTTATAGGCTGGTATTATAAACACCAATTCCTACATGCCACTGAAAATGGTTGTAGGTTTGTGTTAACTTTGTGTTAACGTTTCTTGCTGACTGTATTTATTTATCTATAGTAGTAAGATGGGCTGAAATAGTGTGACTAGAAATGTATGGGATTGATAGGTGTAAACAATAATATACTTGTTTAAGTTACGATAGAGTAATGAGTGAAAGGACGTAGTACACTTGAGTGGTGAGGTCTCAAGTTGAAGTTGTATTGGGAGTTGATAGATAGATTGCTTGAATGGTTCATATAAACGCATATTTAAAATGCTTTTGTAGCTCGTTGTATAATATACTTAGGTAACTTAGAATTCTGTAAAAGTTAATCCAATCATTTACTCGCAGGTATTACCTACGTAGTTTTTTTCAGACAGACTTTTGAAACATCTGACAATTTTTCCCGCTTCATAAATATCCTTCGGAGAAAACCTGTTATCCTCAGATGTATTACATTTATGCTATAGTTACCGAAATGCAGTTTCTTTTCGATACCAAAACCATCGCATTTTCACATTCATGGATTTCATAACAGCGCCATCTATTATCCGATATTCGAACTATTCTCACTTAACCTTACCGTATAACTTCTAACCGTAATAAAAATGACGTCTCGCGTCATAAAGGCATCGCATGGTAGTTTTATGGGGTTTTCAAACAGTATCGCAGGTTTTATTACCAGATACAAACATTCAACTACAGTTAAGATGGTTTTATTAGTTTTTGACACCGACGAATGGCGCTATAATATTTGATTTTGAAGTTTTCAAGTCTTATTGGAGTCTTGATGGTGATAAAAATAGACAAAAGCTACATCGATTTTGATTTTATGATGCCTACCTGTATGTTTCGGAACTTCAATAATTTGATAGCATCATTGTTGATGATTAGTTTACCGAATATTTGGCGCAAAAGTTGTAACCAGAAACAAATGGGTAAAAAGAACTTCAATTTAATAATCTTCTAACTACCTGTCCGAGCTGTACCTCAAAGTTGAACCTAGTTTTGGGACATTAGCAGGGCACTTATATGCAGCTGTGCCCCTCAATACCTGCTTCAGATTACATAAACGCATAAGTAATTGCAATCATATTACTTGAGTATAAAATTTTGGAATCATGAGAAATATCATCATTTTCCGCAATTTATATTTTTTTGGAAAATTGTTTCCTATTTCATTTTATAAAATGAGTACCTCCGTTCTTTGAAAATGGTTTAGATTTTTTAATAATAATGGACAATTTAAGTTCTAATTTCGTAGCACGCGTCGATCGAGACTACAAAAAAATTGAACATAATATCTATAACGTGCGTCACCGCAAAGGCCCTAAGTTATTTAAACTAGTTCTATAATTAATTTTAAACAATAGCCGACCCAAAATAAAGAGGATGTACCACGATCCCCTTTCAAAAACTATTCAATACACCTTTTAAATACCGTTACCTATCAAAAAAGGAACCATAATAAAAGTAAAATTTGGGACACACGTGTGATCTACTGACCATAATTTCGTCCGGGATTTACAAGACCCTATTCACAAATCACAATTAAAAATGAACTATAACACTTAAGGGATAAGGCTGCCTTTCTGTTGTAAGGTTCTTAAGGGAAGTAATTATGTTAAGTATCCCATTGTTTCGCGTTGAAGACTGATGGTAAATGGACACCATCACTCACCTTGGAGCTTTTATGGTGGTATCAGTAACTTTGCGGAGCTTTCTCCGCCGAGTGGTTGATGCAAGACAATTGTTCAAGCTATAAAAAAGGAATTAAGTCAAGTTGACTAGGATGGTGAACTTTTTGAACAGAGTCAAGGATTTGGTATTAAGTAGATTTAAGATACATACAAATTGTTATATCAAAGACGATAATGCTATTATTTTTTTTGAAACGGTCATTTATCATCGTAATACATCATACGAACCAATTAAACCGCAACACGTAAAACGTGGAGATTCTAAAATATTTACAAAAACTAAATCGCATACATTTAATATTCCATCCAATTTATAAAAACGCAAACAGACACTGCTCTAACTTATACAAGTTCATGCAATATTAATGCCAGAGCATGGACGCCATAAAATGTATGGACCCATACAAATACACCGGTGACCGCGCTAATAATACTCCTATTATTTATTTATAGTTCCCTCTTTTGTGACCCTGAGTCGTTAAATTTTATTTTATGACCCGTTAGAATAGCCCGATGTAATTGCGGCACCATTAAAATGTATGATTTCATTTTGTATGGGCCCATACAAATGTATGAAATTTTTGATTTAGTAGCCGCGTTAATTTGTTTTAATGTTTATTAGTTGTAATGTTTAATCATATTCAGTTATGAATGAAACACATTGAATATTGTTGAATGTAACATTCAATTGATTTCATTCAGTTTTTTGTGAACGCGCGGTATTGGAGTTCCGATAAAACTGCTTTGTAAAGCTCGGTCACAGAGTAAATAGTTTATTAATAAACTGTGGTTATTCGTCCAGTTGAACAATGACAAAGTTAGTTTAACATACATTGGTTTTAAAAGGTTTTTTCAAAAGTGAATTGTAGTTTTCGCAATGCGGCTTATTGTTAAAACAGTTCCCATTGTTTTTGAAGTTGCCGTCACATGCAGGTTACTTGTTATAATATGTAGATTGTAGGTATATGTTTTACTGATATGATTTTTTTCTTTTGTTGCAGGTAAGTGTCGAAGTTGTTTTATGGGGTGACCACTCGTTAGTCAAAGGGGCAAGCTCTTATATCGTAATAGTTGGTAAGTTTTTGCAATGCTTTCGTTTATGGATCATGTATGGTTTGCATGCAATTCCTTAATGTGAACGTCAATTTTGAAACTAAAATATTTCAAAGAAACTTTCAGAAAGTACTTACTTACTGAGTTATTTTAATCAATGAAACCAATTGACGTTTAGCAGTTCAATAACCATTAAGAAAATCGCAATAATTTAAGAAGATACCGAAACCCACTTACCTAATTTCAAAATAACACCAAAAGAAAGAAGCTTCGGAAAAATAAATGCAAATCCAAAAAGCTGCAACGAAAAGAAAACTGGAATAGGTAAAACAAAAAAAGCCAAGTGCAAATTAAAGACAAAGAAAATATATTAAAATGGCCGCGGTCCCATTTTCTAAATGACTGCCTCTGAAATCTAATTTATCCGACAAAGTACACTGAAATTTGCATATAATGCTTCGGTAATGACCTTTTGATCTTTCTAACGGATGCTTGTGCAGGATATAATTCGCTATTGTCCTTTTAGTTTATGCATTGTCCTTATTAGTAAGTTAATGGATCAACTTTCTAAATGTTTAACTTGGTTTCGATCGAGTATGGTTGGGTAGAAAATACCTATTACTTTTAAAAGGTACTACGATCTGGACTGGTGTTTAATTTGACGTAAAATAACAAAATGATTTTATAAAAAAATTACGCTTTATAAAAAAATACAAAAACAAAATATATTCAATTAATGCAAATTCTTAAGAGAGCTGTTGTTTTATCATTAAATTGATTCAATAAAAAAAATAAAAAGTACAAAAAGTATTTCACCACTAAAAGCTTGACACTGCATAGAAGCAAAAAAATATCACAAACTCCTCCAATCAAACCGAGACATTTTCTCCAGAATAACTTTAAAACTGTATTGTTCGAGTCTCACTTCAACGCGTCGACATGTTTACCCTACTCTCGATATTTGCTGTCATCTATGTAAACATGTCCTGAGTGAGCCGGGGATAATGGACACCCTAGCGCCACGATGACGTTAAGGGGAGATGTTAAGAGATTTTTTGCTCGCATACGAACTTAACATAAAATGTGTTGAAGAAAACATAACTTTATACGAGTTTTTTGAGGTAGAGCTGCATATCTATGGTGAAGTTTCTACTCGATATAGTAAAAGCAGTCGCTCATCAATTGTGTAAAGAATTATCAATTTTTCCATTTTTCTTCTCGTAATTAATTAAAATGTATTATTATACGAATGTGTATAAACATTATGACGATTTCATCATTGAGTCGCATTCAGGAAGTTGTACATTTAAACGAGTCCAAATATTTGGTAATAATTTTTGTCAAAGGTTCCACAAAAACAAAAGAATGAAATTATAAAATAACGTTGTGTAGATTCGTACGTTTTTGCGCTCTTGCATTTTGTGCCAGATATTAGAAAACTCAAATTTTTGTAAGCTTTTCGTCGAGGTTTTTGGCTTTCAACTCTTCTATTAACGCTGAAATTAGGATGTAGCAAAATGTAATCTGCAAAACTAGTAGAAACGTGGACATAGCACATTGTAGATGCTAAAATATAATCAGTTGTATTTTTCTCAAAACATATTAAAAGACCACTTTCGCTACCTTTCAATTTGCATTTCCTGTATAAGAAATATCTTTCTTTGTTTTGGTTTGGTAAACTACAAATACATCAACAGCAAACTATCATTGTCTGCGCATTCAGAGCAAACTTAGGTGACGAACGAAAACAATAAATTCGTCTAAGTTATAAGAGTCGTGAGGTCAGGATCCCTTACTCCAGTAACGTCGCCATTTCACCGCGTTTCACAGTCGGCTTGACAGCGGAAGGGCACTCGATCCTTGCGGTGTGCGGTTCGGTTCCCGGGTAACACAATACGATCAGGTTACTGCTATTTGCGGAGCGATCGATGAACTAATAGCGGAAAGATATTTTTGGACCCATTTGGCGGATGAGGTAGCTTTGTCTATACATTTGTCGAGTCGTTTGGAGAGTGCATCCTGCTAAAAGGTTTTTAGTTAAATATGCGGAATTAAGGCGCAGTTTAAATGGGTTATATTTAGTTCTTAGTTAGCTGAGTTTTGCATTGTTGATTCTTCTTCGGTAAAGACAACTTGGACAACCAGCAGCTTACTACAATAACAAAAATGTTTCAGGACATAATTATTTCAACGTATCATGAGGAGATCTCTGTTTATATGCCTTTATCTTTACCTGATTCTATCAGCAGCTATTCTTTGCACTACTAAGTACCACTTTTTGAATCGACTTCATCTCCGTTAAACTAAATTTCACGGAAAAATACTATCAAATTTTACACAATAGAGTATCAATGGGCTTAAGTAATTAGTGTATCACCACTAGCACCATATATCATGTGACCAGCGACCCATTTCCATCAGTTCTCAAGGCGACACGTGTCCTTGTAAGTAAGCGCGAGGTCTGCCGACCCCGTATCTGTTGACTTACCTTCGCGCCGTTATCTGTCACTTTCGGATTCATGCCACTGTATAGGGGAAACAGAAGGTCAGTTGTATGGGTATACGTTGATAAAATAACGAGTTTATGACAACTACTTAATGCTTATTGATAATGATGGTTGGCTAACTATAAGACATTTTATATATAGTTCTTCAAGTTGATAGTTCATATTCGAAACTAAAAATTGTAACTCTCGTATGGTACCTTACCTGCGGCCTACCGTCCGTGCCAAGGTAATATTAAAGCGCGTGTGAAAGAGAGATGCCGCTCTACGCCGTGTATTGCTCTGTCACGCTTACATAAACATAGTAACCTTAATTTAACACGTGATGAGAGCAGAGAGACCCTTTATTGTCTTATGTGTACCTGGCTCTAATTGAGTTTTAGTATAGACAACTCTTTTCTTTACACAAAGACTGATTAAAGAAAATATACTTCTAAATAAAGCTATCAAATCTATTTCTCTCTTTCCTCCTTCCTCAAATTGAACATGACGTAATAAAGTGTGTAAACTGATCCTTCTGTTTCACCTGTACAGCCTCTGTATATTTATCATTGTCTCCAGATGAATGATTAGAGCGGCGTGGAATCCGCTTATGACTACACTCGAGGGTTATTGAAGTAAATTTGATTAATGTCGCGTCGGTTTAATTTATCGCGCGTTTTAGCGGGGGTTGCTTGTTTTGTATGGAAACTACATATTAACTACGAATAACTATGTTCCTGGCACGGTCGGTGAAAGGGTTCTTTAGGTACGTCGTGATGTGGATGAGTTTTGTTAATTTCATATCGTAAACATTGACAAGTAAAAGGTTCTTCATAAATGAGCTGATTCCTTCCTTAAGAAATATCTGAAATGCTGAATTACAGAATAAAGTTGATAGTCATTGTTTTTTTCGGAATAAAAACTTTTTTTTTTTCGAAAAAAACAATTGGCAAGCTTTGGCATCATGACATGATGGATGGACAATGAACATCAATTAAAATTATATTTATTCGTCCAAGTTCAACTCCGAGGTATTTAGCAATTTATAGAATATATATTTTTAGATAATTTCGATATCTCGAAATCATTCCAAATATTTTGTATATCAATACCTACCCAGGTTATTACCACAGACATAAGTATAGCATAACAATTAATGTGATTGTCAGTCAAATGTATGACGCGTCTGTTTCTCTGATGGGTTATAGTTCGATTATTAATTATTATGCCAGCTATTAATGTTAATGTCAGGTATTTACCTGTAAACTTATGTAGCGTTACAAGTATCTGATATCGGATAGAATGCACGTAATGTATAATTATATCTTCGGATATACAATTAATTTTGTATATTATTGATGATTGCAAATTTGAAAATGGTTAAACCAACCATTTTTATACAATCTACTAAAGTTTTAACACCTCTGGCTACGCTCAACATTCTGTGTTCATGTGTGGGTTTAAACCGCCTCCATAAATAGTAATTTAAAAATATTTCCCACCTTCAAATAGCTCTAAGAACAAAAACACACATAAACTTCTCCCTGTATTGTATAAGTGTACAATACAGGGTGTGATACTAGCAATTTTTTCTCATTTATCTAACTTATGACTATATCATTTACCACATCTATCAATTTCTCTTAAACATCATACAATATATCAAATTCAATACAACTCCCTTCACTTCCAACAATTTCTACCTTACCATCAACCACTCCACCGATTCCGCCATCCGTTCAAAACAATATTAGTTCAACAAATCTAGAAACTGTGCCAGCATTCCAAACTGTATCAATCCAATCTACAGTAACTGCTCCCAATGTGCTCTGTAACATATACCAGGATACACCACCGAATATGGTGGTAGTCTGAGCCTGATGCCTTCACACAGAAGCCACTTGTCTCACGTGGCCTAACATGGGCAAACTATTGGTGTCAGTCCTATTGATAATACAGTTAGAGGAAATTGGCTATAAGAGCTTCTTATGCGTAGAAGCCGTGATGGTGGTGGTCAATGCTGACACCGTTTTCTGGTGGATAATGTGTCAATAAATTGGAAAAATTCTTGCACCAGTTGGATTTTATGACGTTTTTATATATTTGGATAACGAAAATATAAAAAACTATTTAATACTTCTAAATTAGATCTTAACTAGATCTTAACAGGATACAAAAGCTGAGTAGTTTTGGTAAGAAATATATAAATGGACATGGACCCCCAAAATCCACACAAAATATGTAGGTCATGCAAATGTTATTCCAACAGGGATCACATGTCCCTTGCATCCACTAGTGACATAGTCTACAATATACATACACAAGATTATCAAATATCACGACAGTTTCCATAGCTTCTCTAAACATTTTCATAAATAAGACCCATCAAATAAGTCAATAACACTTTCTGATGCTCAAAACCCTCTTAGCCGACACAGGAAAAAGCACTCAACCACCCTACAAATAAAACATAAAATCCAATACATTTAGTATTGTGGACAAATCAAAAAATGTACCCCGACGCCATCAGACCAACAATAAATTCTACTATCGCAGATTGAATATGAAATCTGCATAAATATCTATTGTATTCTCGAACCAGGCTTCATCCTCCACTGGATATAGGACCTTGGTTGATGGAGATAGAGTTGATATTTGTGTAGAGTTGTTATTTGTGTTTTCATGGTACAGCCACCCTGTATCTATTGATTTTGTATTTTTTTTCCGAGCTCGCATAGCTGAGAATTTTGATATGATGTCTTATTTGATGGTGTCTCCTGGGGTTCGTGGTTATTAATACTGTCATACTAGTGCGGGTACAGCTTTTATGAAGTGAGATTAATTGATGAGAATAAAAATTTTTAGTCATTAAATTTTTCATGGGTTGGCTGGTCTATAAGGTTGGAGTTCATATTTTTGGGCTATGATTGGTACCTATTTTTACTATACATAGATTTTAATTATTTATTATTACACTACGTTGTTCTATAGCATAACAGAACAAAAGTAATGAATGACAGGAAGCAAGCAGATAGTAATCTAGAAATTCTATGTATTCTGGAGATGCCGCAGCTGTCAAAATAGTCCATCACCAAAAAACTACCAATAATATATTTTACACACACAAACTACATCCCAGTATAATCGAGATGTTTCCATCGAATGACCGCCACAGTCCCGTAATCCCGGCGTGATTAACAGTCCCGGACACGTCCCCCGGGATCCCCGGGGATCCAATAAACAGTTCCCGCGATATCATTTGCGAGATTGCGAGATTCCCGACTAAGTGTTAATTTTTGTAATTGCTCCCGACTATCAGATTATGTATGGGGAGGAAAATCTTATGGTTTAGCTGGTTTGCTAAGATTTTTCCTTAAGATTTCTCCTTAATTAATATTTCAGTATTATGATGGGATCCCCTGAATGAAAGTGCAGCTGTCTTTGATTGTTTTATTTTCGGTTCGTGGAGTTTTTCCTTATAAGATAATTGCGGTTTTATTGTATTTGTGCTCGTGCCTTTAAAGGATGGATATGGGTTAGGAAATGAAACCTTTTTTTTGGTTGTATATGCAAAAAGTGTCACGAAACTAAATATACGCTATAAAACCATAAAAGTATGTAGATAAATTTTACAAATATCGTTCGATAAATTATTCTTCAGTAAAGCACTATTTAACACATATTTTTGAATGCAACATTTAACGCAACTTTCCTGAAAAAACAACTTAGACAATTACCAGCATATAAACTCTTCCTGAAAACAATCACGTTTGCACTTTCAAATGAATATTCCTACTACTTTCATAGAGATTTTAAGTCCCAAATAGTAAAAAGATCTCGATCTCTCGTGGAAATACTCTCAAAACAAACATTTCCTTTAATATCTTAAGCTGAGCGGTAACCAAACTAGCGTAGTACATCACAAGTCGAACTCTTAAGGGGATCTTAGTTGGACCTCTCGCACATTACTCTCATTCAAATTGGACCCACATAAATTTATCGAAAACATTCTTAGTACCTGAAGAAGTTTGGAATTTTTGGACAGATACTGCTTTCCAAAAGTTGGTTCTTGCTTGAGGTGTTACCAGCCACGATGGATTTAGAAAGTTTGAAATAACTCTTATAGAATGGGAAGAAAATATTACGATGCTGATACTTGAGTCATTTTTTTATTTACCTAACTTATTTCTCTAGCCTATAGTGTCTTGCAACTGTACAAGGCAGTACTAAACATATTTACTCAAAACACTTCTACATGTTAAAACGTCAAATAAAATTAAGCTATCTAGAATCCGCACCCATGTCAGTCATTTAAAGTAAAACGAACCATAATTTATTACAGTTAAATCATATAACTCCATAACATCCTCACATTAATATTAATTAATAAGCAAAGTCTTTATAGTAGCAGCCTTTTAATTGTTTAATAATCAGTTCCTTCTTCGGTGGGATCCATTAGGACGGCCTTCGAACTTACGTGTCGGGTCTCATTAAACAAATCCCGGAGCTGGCTTCGTTCTGAACAACGTGAACTTATGTTGCAGAAGGCCAACGGAGCCAAAGGCCATCAAACACGTCTCTTTTTGGAGTTTTCTTCGGGTTACTAAATATGAGTGCGACTGTTAGGTTAAATCACGTCATGAAGCCTATTCAAGCCAATTCTTTAAATAGGGTATCGATCCTGGTGGATATTAACCATCTCGCCACCAAAGTTGCAAGTTCAATAATCTTGTTTCAACAACAAAAAGTTCAAACCACTTCAAATAAATACTACTGAGCCGATGTATATCTTATGGGACCAAATAACAACTTTTTCAAGTCCTGGCTTACAAAAATTAATAAAAATACTGTCGAATTGAAAACCTCCTGCTTTTCAAAGTCGGTTGAAGTTAAAAAAAACGACAATCTTATAAACCGCTTCT
Organism: Trichoplusia ni; assembly: GCF_003590095.1. NCBI lineage: Eukaryota > Metazoa > Arthropoda > Insecta > Lepidoptera > Noctuidae > Trichoplusia > Trichoplusia ni. The sequence goes on from NC_039493.1 coordinate 3,496,991, forward strand.
GAAGTATTTAAAGAGGATTTACGAAAAAATGCAACCTCATTCCAACACTAGTCATTTTTAGTGCGAACATCTACTTCCACACTCAAGAAAAACTCTGTCAAAAATATTTTGATGAAGGTAAAGATTGTCATCAAAAGTGCTTTCTATTTTAGCAGTTATTTCCTTGGACGTTCTTATCAAACTTCTGATTTTCCGACCCATATTATAGAGAACTCAATATGAATAAAGATAAACATGTAAGTGACAGTGGCGGGGCCCCGGGGCCCATTGACCCCGAGGTTTCGGGGCCCCTCCTCGGTAAGGAAATGTCAACGATATCAAGATTTGAGGGAGATGTGTGAGTTAAATAAGTATACGTATTATACTTTAGTGCTTATGTGTTGATGGGACGAACCCGGGGTTTGTTATGTTTATTTTTTGGCTTAGTTCCAAATTCGGAGAATGACATTTTTATGATTTTTATGAGATTAACAGGTTTCTATGCTTTTTAGAAGAAAACAGTTTCAAGAAAATTATAAAAAAAATCAACGTCTAATACATGTTAAGTAATGCTAGATTAATTGAAACAAAATTTTATCACATCCACAAATTCACATATTCATATTCTTTCATAAGTTAACATTTATCAATTTAACGGAAAACCAACTTTATTTAAAGTGGTCTTTCTGCACCTCACCTGCACAATATTGGCAACAGCTGGTAATATTTACAATCCGATTGTTTCGCGCACTTTCCCTCCGCATATATATTTAGATCTATGTACATAACTCTACATAGGCTGACAAGTTTTACATTGTAATATTACTTTCTTAGTCTGAGAGGAACCACTTTCTTGTCTCTTTTCTTTGTTAATTCGAATTGTTTCTCCTAAAAAACATTACGACAATGGTTCCTCATCATCATTATCGTAGTAAGACACTAAATAGATATCTCGAATAAAACAATTAATGCCATAATTCTTACAATTACTTTCGTGAGAGGGATTAATCATTATTTATTTAACCAAATAAATTCCGGTAAATACGCGTAAACCGTGTTTAAATAAATATTTGTTGTGTTAATATTCAGAATAATCTTGGAGTAGGTACAAAGAAAGGTCGCTATCTATCTTTTGATGTACTAAAAATCATTTGACAAACAAAAATCATTGAACTCTTACCTAACAGTTAATTGTATACAAAAACTTCAAAGTATAAATAAAAGGTATATTATTAGTGAAGTGCCGCTGTGCTTGGTAAGTCAGTAATACGACGCGCGATAGACAGGCGGCCGGTCTAGGTGCACTATGAGTACAGTCAGGAACAAAAGACGCTGAACAAACCGAGATAAATAAATTGAAATGGAAGCGAACTCAACTCTCATAATTCATTAGGAGTACATAGGCTAAAGTAAAACAAATTTGTAAAAAATTGGTCACCCATCAAATTAATAGCCATAATAACTCATGGTTTAAACTGCATTTTTATTTTTATGTTATATTAGCATACTTATTTGTTCTTATAGCGGAACACATAGAATATGTGTAAAACATCTACGAAAAACATTAATTTCCTAATCTAGGTTCGTGGGATACAGCCAACTGTCAAACAGGCAGACAGTGGAGCCTTAGTGATAAGGTTCCGATTGGTACTTTCAAGTCCAGAACTTTAAAAAGACTAGATAAATTAAACTTCAGCATGATTTCAATAGAATTTTCGTGTTCATCAAGCTATTTTGATTCCAAATTTCAACACTAAGTTATTACCTTAAGTAATTCTGATAGTGTTTTTCTTTTTGTTGCCGACTGTACAGATGCATGGACTACCTTCGTAACGCCGCTAACTGATGTATCGGCTTTATTTGAGATGGAAAATTTGTTATAGACAGTTAGTGACGGGGAAAATATGGAATGGAACATGCTTTCACTATTTATGAGATGAAAATGTAATTTTAATAGATTCAATTTTGTAGATCTCAACATATTGTGTGAAATTTTGTTTGAGTAAAGCTTGACTGTGAGAAATTAAGTTTGATTACGAATTCATCACTATTTCATGCGAGATTATCAGGAAAATGGCTAAGCTTACATTAAACTAAAATGATTGTTTTGTTTTGTTTCAGGTAATAAACTAAACTTTATTATGTACGACAGAGTTCGCGTTTAATAGTAAGTCTATGTCTTCAGAAAATCATATTATACCAGCTCATGTTTTCCTTTAACTTGATAATTACTTTTCAATACCCACATGAATTCAAAAAGACATTGGAGTATACCAGTTGCTGTGACTCGGTAAGATCCTAGGGCCTTTGACTCCGCAGTCCAAGAATATACCAGTGAGCTATATCTTATTAATGACAAGAAAACGAATGTACAGCTACACACAAAAACAAATCTTACCTCAGTCTCTTAAGTGTTTCCACATATTTTTATAACAATTACAGAAATAAGTGAAGTTCCCCAATAAAACCGACATTGGGCCGCAATCGGCCGAGCTCGGGCGCGAGCAGTTTGTTTGCGCGGCGCAAACAACGCGGCCCGCGATAAATCCCAGCACACACCACTCGATTTAATTAAATTCATTAGTAAAAGCGTTTACACCGTTGAGGTTAAGGTGTAAAGGATTCAGGTAGAGGCGGTAGCGATTTTGAAAAAACTGAGTTTTGCTTTTTTTATAAAAATAAACTAGCTGACCCTGCAAACGTGGTTGTGCCTAATAAATTATTTCTAGTTGAATGTATTGTTTAATGCCACATTATAGAAAATAAAAAATTTCGTCCAAAAAAAAAAAAAAATTGTAGTGTGAGCAACCCTTGACACTTAGGGGTATGAAAAATAGATGTTAGTCGATTCTCAGACCTACTAAATACGCATATCAAATTTGGTAAAAATCGGTTTAGCCGTTTCGGAGGAGTACGGTAACTAACATCGTGACACGGGAATTTTATATATTAGATCCTAATTTACTTACTTCCCGTGTCTTTTTAACTAATTTAAAATACAAGACGTATGTGCAGATTCTGAATATAAAAAACATCTCTTATCAATAAGGTGCCAAGTAGTTTTTGATTAAACATTTTCTCACTTTTTAAACGTGACCTAGCTATTGTTTATCTTACAATATTTTTAGAAAATTTGCTATAGAAAGAAATTCTGGACAATTTTATTTCAAATTTAACTTTCGTTTTACTCAAAACTTTTTAAGAAATAGATTTTTACTCCACCACTTGTGCCTTATCCCACACACAAATACCCCAACTAATCCTCCATTTATAATAAAGTATATGAATGTGTGTTTGTATGTTTACACGCGTAACCCTGCTAACTTTACAAACAAATATTTGCCGACTCTCCCCACTTAATATATTACCTAAATACAACAAATTTGCTTTTTGTCGGAATTATAATTTGCGGGGTAATTGGGGTAACGGTTTAAAGACTGCACATTAATGTGACAAACTTCTTGTGACCTTTCCTTGTTTTGAATTAGATTAAAAAGAGCATAATATATTATTATCCCTTGGGTTGAACAGCTTTTTTGTTTTGGTGCATCTTTTTGTGGGTGTCAGTATTATTAGTATACATATTTTTATTTATAGGTATGGAAGAAGATGACATGTTGCGCCGACCCCAAATAAAATAATTGGGATAAGGGCAGGGGAATGATGATATTTTTATATATATCTTTATAGCAGAAAGATATGTAGGGATTTTTTATTGTAATATTTTTTCCCATTTTTAACATCATCCTTTTACAAAGAAATTCAGGTTTTACAAATTGTATATTCTTAGCCGTCTCCTTTTAAAGCATAAACGTGTTAAACCTTGTTACCCAAGTTAAACTGACCCCCTTTCTTTCTGTTAATTATTTTCCTACACTTAAAATAGTTTGTACAATTTTTTTTCGATGTTACCTCCTTTAATATTATCTCTAGCCTAGTACGTGCCCCATATACTAATTCCGAAATCCTAAATGACGTAACAATATATCAAACGTAAACTGTTCCATACTTCACCTGTATACCTGTACACACATAGAGGTCTATCGCATCGGGCGCTGCGTATCAGGAATAATACGCGAGGCTGATATGTCGCGATACGCGGCATGCCATCATGCGGGTATTCGGGGACCGGGATGTTTGTTAGTATTATAGTACATAACGTGAACTAGTGTTTATCTTGTTCATGTTCAATTATGTGTATAATTAAGTGGGTTGGTTGAGTGTTTTTGTAATATGAGTTGAGATTTATTTATTTATCACAAAAAGAAATAAAGCAAAACTTAACCGTTTACAATAAATTAAATTAAATCAAACAATAAAAAAGAGAAAAATATTGAACGAGCATTAATGATATTATCGTCATATATACCTGACGAGGTTTATTTAAAAATGTCTGCTGTTTTAAATCCTTTATGATCTTTTTTGTATAACTGGAGAACATGCATTGTTATAGCAATGTCAAAAATTTGAGGTAATTTTTACTTGAAAAAGTAATTTCAAAGCTTAGAAGTTTAAAAGTGGTTTGTGTAGGAGAATTTTATAAACGGATGCGTTATAAGTAAATCATAACAATATCAAATCGAAATCAAATTTTAACACAATACACTTCTTGTATTTCAATATCAAACATTTGCATTGGATCCCACTTCAAACTGTCCCTTCAATCTCACAAAATACAATACCATCTAATCCAAGTCCAAATTCCTAGCTCACGGCTTCACGTAGCCAAGTCCATACATTTTTATCCCGTGGCACGTTGTAACCCGGCAGCGGACAGGCCGGGACAAATCACGGCCACACAATGCTGTTCACGGGCACAGAACATGTCGCAACGACTTTGTTGCTCTTTTGACTATTCGAACGTATGTAAGTCGTCTGCCATTCTGTAAATATAGAGAGAAAGGAGCAAGGTATCTAGTGTTGGGTGTTACACATATTTATTTTTATGTGTTTTGTTCTTATAAAAAGGATTATTCACGTATATCGGAATTTATTGAAGGAATCTGTGACAAATGACCTTCCTTAATTCAATAAAAATATGTATGCACGACTCACGGAAATAGAAAACACTAAAATATCTATCTACCATGTAGTTGCATACCGTATTACAATAGAACCCTCGAAAATTGATAATTTAATATTGCTAGTGTCACTCTACCATAAATGAAACATACAACTGAATACATACAAAAATTAACGATTGAAAAAGTCACATAGAAACCTGAGACTCCTTTCTGCCAGTCATGAACAGATACGATACACCCAAACTTAATAAGTAGATATTAACATAGATATAACATGTCACCTCGATCCACTACAAAACCATGATCCACGCCGCTTACAAATCCTCGATAATCCTCACGTCACCGCCGTAACGAGAGCATTTTGTTCAGAGTTAGCTGAACTCTAACTGTTGCACATGATTTTGGTGTAATTCAGCCAATTTCGTGTGAGCATTTGTTTAGATAGCGTATTTGTTCCTTGGCAGGTATTAGCAGAAGCCAGATGCAAGACGATAAATTTGACATATTCTTTTAGACCCGCAACAGAAATTAAAAGGTACAGGGTATGAAAAAAGAATTTGAAAGTGCAGGTCTTGAAGTTAAAACCAGCTACTATATAGATTGATATTTTTTCTGTTACATTGAATCCCACTTCCAGAGTCCAAACTAATTAATGATAGTAACATCTAAAACAAAACACGAACAAAAAATCCAACCTCAACCCCCCTAATAAAAATATTTCAACCGATCCCGTTATCCCACTCAACCGTGAACGTAACAACCCACAAACGGGATGAAATGAACATCCACAATAAACGAGAGGGTTTAGAAAATAGTTGTCCGGATATTTTGCCGGATAACAACCGGATTAACCTGTCCGCGGACGGATTATACCCGTTTGACGATCGGATAAAGGTACGGGCCGATGTAAATTTATTCCTTGCGTTTATTTTATGAGGAATGGCGTTTTGGTTGATAAATGATTGAAATCATCTTTCTTGGTCGATGTAGTTATTCTGTTGCGGTTAAAATTCCCTTTTTTTAATTATATAAATAATTATGTCAAAACAAGCATTTCCAACATCTATGTGTTTAATTACTCCACATATTTGATAGATATCCATTCGCAAGAAAATTATAATTTTATGTTTATCTCAGAGTATTTCCTTACGGTATTTTGGGTACGACTTATTTTTCGCCAACTTCAATTACTAAGTACATCTTGCATAACGCATTTTAACCTTGAAATATATTGTCAACTCATCCTAATGACTTACCTTGACTTTCAGACAGATTTTTTTTCTAATATTTCTTGCAATACACCTTTAATTTGTTGTGGTGTCTCTCTAGTTGTCACAGAAACTCTTACAAACCATCATCATGTTTACAATAGTAATGAAACGCTCTGAACGTTACCATCAGTTATTCTCATCAAGATAATGGCCGCTACCGCAATAAACTCAAGAACGCCATAACTCTGCCTACCCTCTGTAGCTCTGACTTATATAGGGTGACATTCTTTATACGGTTATTGCATTGTGGTACTGACAAAGAAAACGCTTGAGGCATATAAGCTTGGTGTATACGTAAAACTTGTAGAAGAAGCATTAAATTAAAATATAACGAAAAATCACAGATATGTTTATGTTATGCTAAAGATCCACAAAGCTTGTGAAACAGAGATGATCTTATGTACATTATACACGAGTAAAAGAAAGAAACGGCCATTGATGCTTAAGATTGTGTTAAATAATATGTCTATGCCAAAAACAGTAAAAAGCTACCTAATCTCATGTATTATTAAATGATGTAACGGTTTACTCACGCGTATTTATCGGGGTAGCCCGACTAGTTTCGGACCCAACCGGAGTCCTTAATCATGAGCAGACGCGGCGGGATCGCGAGTCGAACTTCGAATGAATCAGTCTCACGATAGTTATTATAATCTCATGTATGGAATAGGCTTGTAATCGAAGCCAAAAAATCTAGTTTATTTTTGACATTCTATCCTTTTACAGGTGTAAAAGGATAAAATGCAGGTGCAAAGAATGACGCCATCTTAAACTGGCTAATTTTACAGCAGCAAATTATGTACAATAAAAATTCGTGAAATTAACAAAAACATCAATTCTGTATATAACACTTCCCACAGTAACTTAGTTGATTTATTACCAATTGTTGCGTTAACTTGCTTATCTTTCCACCTCATATGTTTTAATTAGGACATTGAAGCACGAATAAAGAAGCTTTAGAATGGTTATGTTTGAAATTAACCGCGAATTTACAGCTTTAAATATCTTTAAACATCTTTAAACTTCCGTAATACGGTAAATTTTGAGAATTTTCTACCGATCCACTTACAAAATAACTAACTTCTATCCAATTAAGTAAACTAAACAATTAAGAACGTTTCCTGATTTAAAAACAACATTTTACATTCGAGGGCGCTTCAAAATTGCCCACAAATTAGTGTTTTTAAGGGAAGTGGGTAAAATAAATATATTTTTAGTACGTAGGGGGGAGATTGGGGAGATTGGGCACGGGAAGGCTCTCGTGCACATAATTATAAGTATAATGTTAGGGGGGTTGGGTCGGAGGCTGGAGTCCAGCTCGTTTCATTATCATGGTAATTCTATGAGGTGTTCCTGAAATTCAGGTCCTGAAATACTGTTATCGGTTATTTAAATCGTAGGTCGAGGTTTTGTTGGTTTAGTAAAGCCTTAACTGTAATACGGTGTACAAACTATAGTAAGAGAAACTACTGAAGACTTTTTTGTAGTAATGTAATGTTGATTTTCGTTATCATAATTTAAGAAAGCAAAATTGAGTTTACGCTAAGTTAAATTCATTAAAAAATTAATGTGGTTCGTGAGTTAAATAAAACAATAAAAAGGAGAAGCCATATTTATTTTTAACCGACTTCAAAAAAAGGAGGAGGTTCTCAATTCGACTGTATTTTTTTTTTTTTTTTATGTTTGTTACCTCGTAACTTGCGATTGGGTGAACCGATTTTCATGATTCTTATTTTATTTGAAAGATTGTGCTTCCCGTGTGGTCCCATTATCACCATTTCAATATCTGATGATGGGATCTTGTAGAAATCGGGGGAACTCTTCAATAAATAACAGCAGATTAACCGCAATTGTTGCTATAGCATATCTAAGCATTGTTTACGCCATCACACAACATATTATCACGCCTGTACTCACTACAAAGGTTATAAAAACTATTTCGAAAAAAAATAATGTTCAAGGTCACTTACAAAGTTTTACAAAAAACGCAATACTGAAACTAAAATAAACATAATTAGATGTTTGTTCTGATGAGATATTCGGTTATTCAAAATGGCCTCCATAATTAACATCACTCTCAAATGGTAACAGACTGGGTGGAGGCTTTCGAACAAATATCACTGGGAATTCTGGGCAGTTTCACGGGGGTAAAGAACTCATTTGGGCAGCGCGTTTAGTAGGCGTACCTATACTAAAAATCACTAACTTTCCACTAAAAAGTGAAAAATAAAATTAATTTTGGAAAAAAATAAAAACCGACTTCAAGACTACACTAACAATATATACAATTGAACTAAAAAGTATAAAATAATATTTTAATTACAAGCCAAAGAACACTAAAGGAAAATCAACGAAATTATTGATACTTATGCATACTATTTACATTTTAAAATCAGTTATTTTTGGAGTCGGTGCCAGGCAAAACAAAAACAATATATTAATGACACAAAAAGAAATTACATAAATAATTGAAAAACAACCGATAATTGAAAAGAAGACAATTAAATAATTTATCTATTAATAACACAAAAAAGAAACATAAACTAATACATACAAACATAAAACACAACCATCAGCGTCTTCTGCCCTCACGCGTCTGCCCGCATTTGGCACCGATCTCAAAAATAACTGATTTTCAAATGTAAATAGTATGCATAAGTATCAATAATTTCGTTGATTTTCCTTTAGTGTTCTTTGGCTTGTAATTAAAATATTATTTTATACTTTTTAGTTCAATTGTATATATTGTTAGTGTAGTCTTGAAGTCGGTTTTTATTTTTTTCCAAAATTAATTTTATGTAACTACATTAAGACTACAGAATATTGAACCCAGTTAGTTGATAGGAATGCGTTTAATGATGTGTGTATAAGTGATAGTTTATTCCATATTTATATCATTTCATTGCGAATGGATTCTGAGGTTGCAGGAGTGATTGATGTAACGTCTGGATAGACAGGTTTAATACCAATGAGTTCTTATTTATTATTATTTTGGAAGACGCAATAGAGTATGGTGTTATTATAGATACATTTTAATAAGTTTTTATTTCAGTTACTAGCTGTTGCCCGCGACTTCGACCGCGTGGTTAAAAGATATAAGTTAAGATTTATATCTACCCTGTTTTTTTCCACATTTTCCATTGTATCTACGCTCGTATTAGTCGCAGCGTGATGGTTTATAGCCTAAAACCTTCCTCGATGATTTTTTCGATTTGAACTAGTAGTTCCTGAGATTAGCGCGTTCAAAGAAACAAACAAACTCTTCAGCTTTATATATTAGTATAGATATAGATTAAAAAAATATAATTATAGCAAAGTCAAGATAATTATCCTGTATTAGAATATCCTACATACTGATACATTAAGATGATAAATTAAGAATTATAATCTAAATTCAATTGATAATGAAGTGTAATACTTATGAATTGAAAAAAAATAATCGAAGAAACAATTAAATTCTATGTACATCAGACTAATTAAATAACACTTTTCAAGAACCACACGTGATTTACAAACGAAGACTACAATTATACTGTGGTTTTACTTACAGTAACTACAGTACATAGTGCAGACGCAAATTGGTTCATTATAGCACTAATAGTGGAGTCCCGGCATCACCATTTGTCTCCGGACTTCCGCCATTACAGCTGGGACACTAACGAAGCGTCTTACGAAAAATGGAGAACAAAAATAGTCGTTTTATTAGTCTAGAGTTATGAGGAAATGTGAGTAATTGGGGTGTTTTAGTTGTTAGGGATGAATAGGGCGGAAAGCGGGTTGTAATTACGAGAATATATTTTGTTTTTTTGATGATTTTGTAATAAGATAAAGTTGAGACAGTTTTCGTACAAATAGTGGTCATCTACCAAATATATGCCATATAAAGCGTTGCTTAACCTAATTTTAATTTGTGATTTTTAGTAAAATAACAGTCTAGCTATAACAGCCTAACGAGAGAGGGACAGACAGCGGAGTCATACAAATAGGGATACGTGCTTACCCTATGGATATCGAACCCTAAGCACGTTAAATATATTCACTGAATATACATTCACTGTGTTCTTAAAATGTAAATATCCTTTTAAGTCGTAAAGTATATGAAAACCATTCAAAAGCTTCTAACATACCAAAACAGCCCGAAGCCTTAACTTATTCTAAAAGGACCGAAAATAGAAAAACCTCGTCAAATCATAACCACAATAAGACCCAGAAAATAGACCCTAGTTACTACAAGAAAAACTCATTCCATATATTAGGGTAGCAACCCTTATTCTTTTATTACGCACACTAATGTTATATTAGCGGTGAGCTGCGTATGTGTGCGTACGTGTGAGAATAAAAAGACGGCTGTGATTGATCATTGCTCTTAGCTTGCATGTGTGAGTACACAGGGTTGACACGTACGTGATGTGATTTTATTTATTTCTTAGATAAATTGTCTGACATGTAGGATATAAGTTTCGTCGCTGTGAATAGAGAAAGAGTTATTTCGAGATATTTTTCTTTCGTCTAGTTTTGCGAGGTTCTATGTAAATTGTCTGATGCGCAATAATGTTATATTTTCACGAAAATCTTTTCCATCTTCCAAGCAAATCGTCTTAAATTATACAATGAGTATCTGAAATGAAATACAACACCGATTACTTAAACATTAAACTCGACAATCTCTCATCCGCTACGAACCACTCTTGAAACAAACGTTAAAACTGCGACCAACTTAAAATCCACTGACACTACTTCGTATAGAATGAAAATGAAAAAACCCGCGAAGTTGTCGTGTAGTGTATAGAAAAGCCTACAGTGACAACCCTGGCTTAGCGGCCAACAAAGTAAGGAAACATGTTCGTCGTGTGACTTCTTAATCTTTTGCTCAAACGCTATTGGTTGGTTGACGAGGTTCGAATCATAAGCAGTAGCGGTTTGTGAAAATACATTGTAATATTATTTGTTAAAATATCTTAACATAAATATTAAGCTTAACGTTTTAATGAATTAATATAACAGTTAATTCATAAGACAACACTGTAAGGTATCGGTTACTTGTTTGGTTATCTTTTAATAAAATAGGTAACTACGACAGGCACCCACCTCGTAGTTAATTTTTGATACCTTAAGATCTAGATGATTCCATATTTTCAAAGTAATTCACTTGAATCTAATAACAATATATTCTTAAAAGCAGGCTATGAAATGTTTTCTATAACAGAACAAAGAAATAATTTATGAAAGATAGTGTTTAGTTTAGAAAAAAATACGACACTTGTACTTTGCACTACTTGCACAAATTCAGATGACTTAAATTCTCCTCCCCGCTTCAGCTTGTACCGCACACCGTTTCTTAATCCTCGTTTGAGGTTCGATATAGGACAAACTTTGTCATCAGCAACAGGGTTCGCTTCTCACACGGTTATATTTTAAGGGTTGAAACTGGCCACCGGATAAGCTAGCTCATCCCTGAGAGGTTGAAACCATCGGATGTCACGTTGACAGAGTACGGAAGAAGATGTGCGTCTTGGGAGTATATGGAGGAAATGCATTATATGGAAATAGGTCTTAGAAGTCAGTGGGGTTTTCAGGGGTTTATTTTTGTGTTCTAAAAGATTTGGTAAAGGGAAAACAAGAATATTATAAATGGAAATTCCAGTGGCTTTTATTCTCTTGGGAGAATTTCCTTTTTAAAATTAACTGGAATTCATCTTGTTTTTTTTTCTGTGTGTTACCGTGTTATTAATATTTTTAATTATAATTACCACTTGCTTGAAATGGTTAAGGAAAACATCGAGGGAAAACCAAACAAAAAAGCAAGGAAATATCTGCGATTCTTTCAACATTGTATTTAGCCGCGAGAAATCTATCGGCTCAAACTCTGGCACCAGGTTGTACATTAAGTATCAATAATGCAAAAACAAGAACAAAATTTGGTAAAACTTTACTAGCACAACATAATTAGGAGTAGACCATTCACAAAAATAAGCTTTGCTACGTGAAAGATTGAAAATATCAGTCAAACCCAGCCCACATAATTAAACCTCCGCCTTCGACTTCGTCGCTTAACATTTGAGTCAAACCAAACTCACAGCATCCAATGCGTTCCTAAACCCAGACGAGCAATTGTAACAAGCACTAAATTCATTGGTAACATAGTACCAGCTCAGGGATCCGCCCAAGTGCTGTTACCTACTGATACATGGATTAGCAAGCTGCGCAGTTTAGATAAGTATCTTAAAGGTAGTTAATGGGTTTGAACAAGTAACGTACATTTTGATGAGGTCAATGTTTTGGACTAAAACTGAAATTAACGGATACAAAAAAGAGGTGACGTAGAGATGCTTATCATTATTGTAAATTCCGTACATCAAGTTTAAGTTATGTGCGACTATAATTCAGCAACCTGAAGTCATTTTTCATTAATGTGAAGTTTATATTGTGGTCTTATAATATCACCGTGTTCTTCGATAACTATAGGTATCTATCAAATATGTATAGTAAGCACCCTATACTTAAATACAAATTATGAAAATACTATACCAACTTAAATCTGAAACGAAATATAAATACTCGAAACACATTATGGGCTTTAATATAAATAACGTTGCTAAGTTACCAACTTAGCTGTTTGCTGGTGCCGCTGGATTACTTGGGGATTAGTGCGGTGCCTTTACCCCATACCCCTGTTTTGCCCCCACTTTACCCCCACAGCGCAACTTTTATATCCGGACCCGTCGCGTCCGGTCGCAACTCGGGACTTTTAAAAAAAGGATTCGGTGACGCTAATTTTGGTTTGTGTGTGTTTGAGTAAAACACTATTTTTGAAGCGCTATTTTGTTCGCTCTGCGTTTTAACTTGTTTTCAGTTATTTATTAACAGCACAAATTATATAATAATTTCAATGGTAAGTTGAAGATAATTTAAAAAACATCACACATGACTGAATATTCGCTATGCTACGTTAACAAATACCTATTTGGTCCCGTAAATATATGGACATGGGAAATGATAAAACCTTAAGTATCGGAAATAAAGTTGAGCATGCTGTCAACGTTACTTCAAGCCATTGCCTTCCACCACATTAATTGCATGTAAAAGTTCGAATAAGCGATGTCGCTCTGTGCGGCGTTTCACTTCCACGATTGAACTGCCTTTCTTCAAGATAAGTTGGTATAATAATAAAAGCCAACCTTCGAACCTATTGTTCCTCCTTAGAAGAAAGTTCCCTTAATCAGTCGTAGATAATTAACAACAGGTTTGTGTTACATGAATATAAAGACAATGAGCCAGGACCCACTCGCTATGAATGCGGAAGTACCCCACACCGATAGTACAGTGCAGTAGACACAGTAGGACAAATCATTTATATTTATATGCTCAACAGAACTATACCTACATCCACTTACTCGCTAGCAGCTGTTTTGCTAAATCCCTATTTTTTTATGGTTTTCCACAACTAAACATAATTTATTTTCAACCTACTTTAGAAAGAAGGTTTTCTCAATTCGTGTGTATTTTGTTTGTTATCTCAGAATTGCTTACTGAGTGAACCGATTTTATTGATTCTATTTTCTATATGGCTAATGACTGTCATTTGGTAAAAAGGTTATTTAAATCACTTTGAAAATGAATCTTGTTACTTGCCATTTCTTTCTACTTGAAAAAGACAAAAAGATTTCAACGTTTTTTGGAAATACAGACACAAACCGATATTATACATACGTCGACGTCAAAAAAAAGTATTCTTCCTCTAGCAAATCAACTACTAAACTTTAACAGACGTTTATAAATACGTTACATCTAAATTCGTAGACATTTAACATTGATCACTTACAACGCGATGACGTTAATGCATGTTGAAAGAAAACATAACATCTTTCGCGAACATTGACATGAAACAGACAAAGATAAACCAACTTCTAAAGTGTTCGCCAAAATCATTTACTATTCATACAAATGTTTCACAATTCAATGTTTGTACGGAGTTGACTTACGGTATATGGTGTGCAGTGGTTCATGACCATAGATCCATAAGCACACAACGCTTATCGACTAATTGATCGCAACGACCAGGTGCACCTGCGTGGTTAGTGATGCCCATAATTGTTGTAACGATGTATCGATGTTTTTGTTTTTTGGTAATTTTACAAGTTTTTGGAATATAGCGTAATATTATTTCTCTTTAAGATTTTACCACTTTAATGTTATTAAGACTTGTCTAACATTTTAAAATTTCCTATAAATATTTTTTGTGTGTAACGAAGAAAATTGCTACACATTTTACCTTTCCATAGTTTGGCTATAGTAATATGCATAAGTTTCACCGCGATATCTAAAAAAAAAACAAGCTTTATCGATATCACAACCACAGCACTATTATTAACATATCATCGAGTGCGCTTAGTGTTGAGGCCAGATAATGTTAGGCGGGTGGTCTGCTGTGTTTGCTTGAATACAAATGTCCTATCGATAAGACGGCTATCGAGCATTATAAATCACTAGACTAAGGTTGTCCGCTACTGGGCCGCTACAAAATATTAACTAGGTACTCTCTGATGATAAATGCTATAACACTTGTTTGTATGGAAATTATATTCTATTGTAAAATAAGTGATCTTGACATTGTGATTAATATAGAAACCAGCTTTTTGAGGCCCATTTGGGTTCCATTACGAAACTTATAGCATTTTATTTTTGCCTCTTTATAATAATGATTTGTCCCGACATTGCCAATATAAAAATACATTAGTTGAAATACCATACTACTAGTAAACTATTTTAGCACTATCATTCAATACTTTAAAAGTAAAATAGAGCGAGTAAATAAAATGTTACAGACTACTACTCTCAAGGTTCCCACAGGAACTAAAACTAGACGTCTAGATAAAGTCTAGGCCTTAGCACATGTAATATTCACGTTACTAAAAGCCTCCAATGACATTAAGTGTCTAAGTTACACAGAGCCCAATATAAGCTTAAAATACTTTTTATATTTCATGAGGAATATAAAAGTTATGTAATATAAAGTCAAAGTCAAATTCTTTATTTCAATTACAAAGTCAAAACAATTTACATATGAACAATATTAAAAACTAGTGTCAGTCTGTAGGTCAGTCTCCTATTGAAGCTACCGTACCATTTGTAATAATCTTCTTGACTTAGATCCCAAAGGCAGGCAAGTGCCTATGTAACATATACTTTTTTAATTAATCTAAGACACTACTGAGGAACGGCGAAGAAAAACTTCAATATTAAACCTGGACTTCTGCTAGTAGTATCTGAAATCGCCAACGCCCAACATAGAGTTGTGATCAAAGCTGAAATCTTTCCCTCATGCCAAGAAGCCTGTGCCCAGCAGTATAATTAATAATAGGCTCGTATTATTTCGTAATTCTTTATTACTTTTCTCTATCTCCTATTTCTTGCACTAATAGTGTTCCATGTTTTCATTAACCAACTTTTGTATTATCCACTTTATCTGATATAAGCAAACATTGTTCTGTACCTTCTTAAATTCAATGCATAGCTGTGGCTTCCCGCGGCACTTTTGGTACCGCACCAATCTCACACGCCATTAGTTCGTGAATACACAGCGCAACTTGTGAACCCCACACAACGGCACCCCGCGGTACTTAACACCAAACTCTGCAACAGAAATATAATTTAAACTTGACCAGTTTTGGGATATTCAGAGCAATTCGCTTTGGAATCTACTCGTACGTGTTGGTGAATCTATTGTTGGTATTTGTAAAATGGGTATGCATAAGGGGGTATTCAAACTATTTAGGTAAGACCTGAAATAAATATGATAGAATAAGAAAGAAAATACCTTTTGGTTACGGGCTTCTGTCAAAGTCCTAATCATTTGGCACCGATAGCCAAGTAGTTGAGTTCACGACGCCAAACCCACCGTGCGCGACTGGTCGCGGGTTCTTACCCCGCGTTTGACAAGCATTTGTGTGATCCAGGAATACTTAAGTCTGTGTGTGTTTGTGACTTGATTGAGACCATAAAACAGCATCAAGAACGAATTTTCTCCAACTACCAATTCAATTTCAAATTTAAAGTACCCAAGCTCCACAGATTCCCTAGCTACTAGATATCAGCAAAACAATCGATGGTTCAGCCCCGATTCGTTTCCATTCATCAAGCAGTCCCACCATGATCGGGCATCGATACATCAGCATTAAACAAGACAGACAAACGTACGGACAGCGTAACGCTCGCCCACAAAATCCTATTCGATACAACGAAACGATTTTACAATCGAAAACCAACTCGGATGTAATCGGACGTCATTTTAGAGAAATATTGTACGTTGGACACAGACTAGCAGTATACCTATTGACGTTTTTTTCATGTTTTATATCCAATTGGTCTTTGCTTGCGTTCTTGCGTTTCGTGTCTAAAAGTATGTATACAAATTATTTAATTATAATCAGTTTAAAACAACAAAAGGTTTTATCTTTACCGATATATTATAAGTGCCCTTATGCTTATTTTATAAAAATGAGAATTATTATATTGTAAAATCCCACCCATAATATCAAGTTTAAGAATCTATCAAGACGTAAAACATTTTATTAAATGTGATTCCACTTTGTTAATAACCACATTCGCTTCTCAGTTTTCTTTTAAAAGTATAAACGAAAATAGACAAAACATTTATCTTTTTAGGCAACAATTCTGTAAAAGAAAATCCGAACAACAATTTATAAGTCGCATCGGCTCCAGATAACATTTTACATCCAACACAAAATAGCAATAATACAAAAGAATAAACGATTTCATCATTTTCCGCAAACGTCACAGAGACAATCGTTTCAGAAGGGGAAATCGATTCAGTCACCGGAATCCATGTTGAATTGCCATCGTTCGCTGTCCATTGGCGCGGGCGCTAACTTATGTGCCAATTTCGTCGGCACTATGTCACCAATGGACCTCGTCCGCCGAATATATTGCTCGTAAATCCGTTGTATGATTTAAATTAGAGAAGTAATGTTTTCTTTGGGATTTTTTGTTTTTACCAAGTTTTTTTAACAATCTTAAGCAGACATCTGGGATATAAATGATCGTCGTTCTTAATCTCTAATAGATTTAAGTCTCGTTATCTTCTGTTTTTAGTAAACCTAAAGCTACTACATGCCACATTTAGAATAATTTGCCCCACCTACACATGTTAGAATCATCGTTCATTCACCCGATATTGTTTAGAACATTTTTGTCAACGCACTTGATGCCAGCGTTAGCCATATTGTCAGGCTCGGTCCATAAATTCCGTGGCATAAACAACCAGAGGCTATTAACTGGTCATCGGGTACAGGGGTGTAATGAACCTGACCCAAGTAATGGGGACCCTTCCCTCATGGTAAAAAATGAGGCGAATATGTTGTTTATGGTTTTCCGGTAGCTTAGTGACGTATTTTAGAATGATGACGTAGGGGACTGCGAGGTTCCATGTCAGCGATCTATTTGGGATGGTATTACATTTTGTATAGCAGAATGTATTTGTCCATTTTGATCAATTATCCGTTTATTCGAGAAAGTTTATCTTTTACATGTTCTTCTTACTTGCGGGTTTTGATTACAGTAAAAGTATGGAAAATTATAGGATTTACAAACCAATAAAAATCTTTATTGAGCTCGTGAAGCATTTAGGGAAGACAATTAAACACTTATATCAGTAAAGATTGAGTTAGTCGTCGGTCTACAAAATATTATTTCAAAGTAAGGGTCATCAAATTACTGATCAACAGTAGCCTCATTGCCAGCCTCTTTTCTCGCTTCATCATCATTTAAAATATCCATTATACTGAGACGTTCGCACCTCACTCGATCTAAACATTCAAGTGGAGTGAACGCCGCATTACTTCCTCCATATCATTCATCACTGAACCAATTTCCGCCTGTTGCTATCCCATCTCACGACGGTGATATATCATCTTTTATTTCACGTGCTTCAAGATTGAGTTTTTTGATTTCGTGTGAATAGTTATCGACATTCAAAACGAGAGCGTGAATATTTAGTAGTAGGAAATTGATAACAGTAAATTCATAAATTAATGGAAATATATTTGAACATTGGGATTTGAGGTTAACATAATACGGATTAAATTATAATTTATTATAATGGTACGGTAAACCGCATGTTAGTGGGTACATACAATCTAAATTCAACCTTACTGTTTGGAAATAAAAGTGCTATCAATGTCTAGTTTCACAGACGGACATAAAATGTGAGCGCAGTAAATATTCACGTCATCCTAAACCAACCGAGTGCCGCCACACCGCCGCGTCTAGATCTGATAATATATTTACGAAATACAAAACAAAATCCATCCGCACTTGCCAACTATACTATTAAATAAGCGTGTAACCTGACAAATCACGGCCGTGTCGGGGGGACAGCCTGATTGATGTCCACAACCCTCGTCCATCCCCCTCTGTCTCCCGAGCATAAAGAAAACTAATCTTGAAAACGTTTTGGTACATGATTGGGTAATTTTTTTTCTGACCGCCTTTTCACATGTCTAGTTTGAAATAAATTAAGTGGATGTGATTTTATGGGGCCCAAACGTTCGGACCATGCCTGCTTTACTTTTGATAAATGACTTCATTAAAGTAAGAAGCAAATGTCGGACCTTGAATATTTCTTAAATATAGGGCAGAGGGAAATTGGATTTTCTTTACTAAGAGGCATCATAAGCTGGGGACTTGGGAATATGATTTATATAAATAAGACCTTCTACGGAACAACTTGAAATAATCCGTACAACATTTCAGTACATTTACGAAATCCTACGACGAACAGAGTTACATAACAAAACCCGAGTATCTTCTGAAGTAGCACCTAACGTAATTCCTCACTGTATACAAAAATTAAGAGCAAATTCTCGACGATATATCGTCCAAATAAACCACGGGAACCATCACTCACAGTCCTGGAGGGGTAACAAAAAATTGTCGATACCCTTAGCCGGGATGTAGGCTAAACAAATCGTTTGTGTTGCTCTAAGAAATTGAGGAAGTCAGGAACGATTGTACCGACGGAGATTTAATGGTTCCAAGAGGTGAAGAATCGACAAACGATCCACGTTCGCTGTAGACGATTGTTAAATTGGATACTTTAAGTATTTTTAGACTGGATTCTCGTTTCGGGTAAGGATTTTATTCGATTTGTGTTTGCAATGTATAATGTTACATAGATTGTGGAATAAATAACTCACATTGCATGGGCAGTAATGGCAGTAGTAAGTGATAGGGTACTAATGTACATTTGTTAAACGAAGTCACAACTTTGAATGTAGTTTCACATTGATAAAGAATGGTAAAGTATGACCAAAATGGAAAGATTCTGTATAATATATTATACATTACATTCTCTACAAGACTTCAAACAAAACAAATGAAGATTCTCTCAATTTGCCGAGTCTCTTTCATCACTGTAAACCCTAATGAATGCCGAGCAGTTCAAAGCCAAGCGAACAGGTACTGAGCTGGCAACATCCAATCATTCTGCATCCATCAATACATACTGAACTCGCGTGTATTAAATCACGAGATTAGAGCACAAAGACGGCAAACAGAGGTATCGAACCACCAGTACCTCTACTATGGGAGCTAAAATCAATACTGATTATTTTATATAAGCGAGATGGTGATATACTCTGCGTGTAGAGGCGTCTTGCTTCCACAACGATAACAATGTTACTTTTAGAGTTCGTGGTACAGGCACAGATCTGCAGTAATCCGTTCAGAAGGATATCATATGAATATAATTCACGCTCGATCGACTCAGACTCGATGTTTTCTCAGATCCAACCATTTGGGAGACACGAACACACCGCTCGGAAGATTGCTTCCTAAGCTGGAAGCAATTTTACGTTGGATGTGAATGTAGACAGGTTGTTGGAGCTTTTGTACTTAAAAATAAATTTCTCGTTTCGATTTTAAAATCGAAATCACCTTCAAAGATCTTTCTGTTTAAGTACTTTATGACATTATCTTTAGAAAAAGCCTTCAGATTCCTCAGAATCGGCAACTTAAAACAGACTTCAGTCAGGCCAATTCATAAGTCTGTATTATTAGTATAGTACACAAAACATTTTAAATTAATGCCAAAATACCGAGAAAAGGCCAAAAGCAGAGTTTTCAGCAGTGTGTCAGATAATGTCGCCGTTCTGGGGGTACGTGTGAAATAGCCCGGAATGGAAATAAGTACGGTAAGCGATTCACGAGTGATTTGCTTCAGACGCTAACGGCCCGCAGCTCTTATTAGCCAGGATTTTGACTTTATTTTGACGAGTTTTTCGTGTTGGAGGCATTTGCGGAGGCTTTGAATGTGTTTCCGATGCTAAATAGGCATGTTTGTTTGAGGTCCGCACTGAAGCCGCGTTTTAATGGTATCGGTTTGAGATGCAAACGATGGCGGTACTCGATATAGTGGTATAGAGCTTGGATGTTGTGTATCGAATATATTGAAAGAGGAAAATAACATCGTTAAAAAATTAAGGCGAGTAGATAGGAACCGTAGTAGCAGTAAGAAGTTAGGCTGGAGAGAGAAAAGTTAAAATAATGATACTGAATAAACAAAGCACTATCACTTCGCATCAATCTTCCCGCAAAACAATATTCGCATCATTATTCTGTCTTGCTACAGCATTTACGTCACTATAAAGCTCCGTCTTGAAAAATGAAGTTCTTGTATTTTAGACGTATACAATAAACTAAATAAGTAATATAGGTGGCTTTTATTTGTTACAATAGTTTTGTCAAACATGACACACGGGCTGAAAAACATAACAGTAAATACTTTAGGTTGATAGCGAAGAGACCTGACTTTCAATATATCAGATCTGATATCAGAATACAGTACTGTCGAATAGATTAGACTGATAGCCAGTCGTGCTTTCTCCAGATAACCCTTTAAGAAAACAAATGCCATTCGATTCTTCCATTCCAGCAAAAATCCTGAAAATCACAATTTAGCTATCCTGTCATCGTACCGACACTAACAATCGTTCCTTTGTACAAAAATCTATTTTCTACACATTGAGCAAGTGGAGTCAGCGATAAATCCTATACGTACACACGGGAAGAATGCGAACAGTGGCTGAATAGTTGACGATGTGGCGTGTTCGCGCGATGACACGGCGAAACACGGGAAATGGTCCGCGCTTGACGCAAAACGTTAGCGACGCGATTCGTTACAACTTACGAGATTCGTAGAAATTGTCACTGAGAAACTCTGAACGTAAATGACTTGCAGAAAAAAAAATGGGAGCCAATTTCGTCCACTAGAAATTGATTGTGTTGGCTTAGATTTGTTTTGTGGAACTACTTCATCCCCAGCATACCTACGCAGATGGTTGTGTACAAAGAGTGTCTAAAAGTACTCCTTTTCTAGTTAAACCTTTTCCAAGCTACGTGTTTGTTGCTTTCAATGTTATTGAATTTAGCGGGATGAAATGACAGAGCAAACATAACATAATTATTTTACTATGTTTTCTGAAGCCCAAACGTCCAACATGACCGCTACATATGAGTACTTGCACCACACCATAAGTGGGAAATAGCAGGGAAGTGGATGGAAATAAGAGCTAAACGCCAAGAAGACAGATTTGTTTTATTCACAATTCGTACCGAGAGAGGTTTCGACTATCTCTGCTCGGAATTGCGGCTACATTTTATATTTTTAGTTCACCGTTTTGCTGTTTAAATGTTTAAGATATTTTACTTCTGCATTTCGTTCTTGACGTCGAGATTTTAAATGTGGCGTGTTTTACATGTTAGAGTTTTAGGATACAAGATATTTTTGAACTTATTCTTGCTGCATGAATTTATAAGACAGTTTGATGGATAACCAAGCTGTAAAGAGTTCCCCTTAGGCTCATAATACATAGCGCTTGTTTGATCTCCACTGATTCTGCTCCTGATCACTGGTCCTGATTCAGCTGAATTCAGTTTTTATGTCGACTAGACTGCTTATTTGACTCCCACTAACAACTTTACTGCATCCTATCGTAACACAGCCAGGCTAGCAACTATCAAAGATGGAAGTTACGTCTTCATCATCCACAGCCTTTATCCTCCCACTGCTGGGCATAGGCCTCCCCTTTTTCGTGCCAATTTCTACGGTTCTGTGCTAGCCTCATCCAGACCCGACCCGAGACCTTTATAATGTCATCGACCCACAATGTCAGTTACGTCTTAGTACCTATTTATTTAGTTATTATAGCATAATCCGCACGTTTGCTTCAAGTTTCAGTGTTCTGTATGTTTTAGATGTTCACAAATCTTCCTTTTCCAAATATTAATATAGGCCTTCGCAAACATATTAAGAACGTGCCTACATTTGTACAGAATACCTATAAATATCTGTGTGTTTGTGTGTTGTCTAAGTTAAGGTCAGGGCAAACTTATCCGTGGACTTCGGTTAATATCCGACATGGAGCTGAACAAACACGAAGTTCCCGGTTATTGCGGATATCCTGGTTCCGATTTATACGATTTGTTAGCCGGATAGCGTTACTGTTGCTATTGTAATTAAAGCTATGGATGGAATTGTTTGTGTAGGATAATTAATGGATATAGATAAAATTGTAACTGTGGAGTTTTAGGACGATTGATTTGCAAAAGAAATTCTTGTACTTTTAATGATTGGTTAGGTTTGTTTGTAAATCGTAGGATTGTAACGGATAAATATGATACCAGCCATACAGGTTTCAGCATTGATTTAGCGTAATTACTGCGTATTGACAATTTAGACTCCAAAATTTGGATTCCAAATACCCTCTAGACGTTATCCTTCACCGTTTGTTAATTGTGTGTTGGAATAATAAAATAAGTTCACAATAATAACTAAAAAATTGCAATTGGTATTTTGCTTTCGTTAGTATCCAACTTACTCCTCCTGGAAATAAATTAATACATATTACCGGAATGCCAAAACGACAATTACCAGATCATACTGAAATCTTTACATTACATGTGTTTTTAATTATCTCTTACCAGAAGACTTCATATCTGGAATTTAATTTACACAAATATATTTTTCAGCTAGTATTTGTAAAACCGTTTACGCGGAACTAGCTCAAAGGATTTTAATTAAAATTTTGCAGATTAAGAAAATCATAGTCCAGTGGTGATATTACAATTTTAAGCTTCGTTTTTACTCTAGCTCTCTAGCTTTTTCCAATAATTTAAATATGGTTATAGAATAAGCATTTGAAATTAAAAAGAGTTCCATAATACGAATATATCAGTTACTATCTCTCTCTTTCTTCCTCTTATCTCTTACACCAGTTTAGTTCAAGTTAAGCTCTCCTACATCCACTACTATATGGCTATCTACCGCATCCAGCAAAACGGCCATCAATTTGTTTGAATTATTTATAGGGTGAGAGCACCTATTATCGGGCGGCTTTAATTTTGCCAAACTAATTGGCAGTTAAACTTTCAGTTTATTGCCGCTATTGGTTTTGAATTCAATTTCGGACAATAATTGAATATGAGTTTTAAAAGATAAATATCGCTGGACAATCGCTTACATACATAGTATGTTGTATGATGTTGATTGGATAGTGTAGTTTTGGAAACCATTTTTTTGTTCAGCTTTCTATTTGTTTTTTTTTATCATGAAAGAAACATTATATTACTCTTTAGATTCTCTTTAGTGCTTATCATCATTCCAATACAGTACCAAAAATCTCTACTACAAGCCTATATAAAACAAACAATCAACATCACATAAACCGGCAAAAAATCCGGATCTTTATTTTTATTTTACACCGCAATAAAAGCAACCTAACATAACAATCGTCAATTTATTCAGACTGCATCTTCTGTGTCCTATAATAGGGAGTCCCACCCCAGCTTCGTTTACTGCCTCTAAAAACTCTAAGTGATCAAGAGTTTACGACTGCGGTGCTATTTTAGAGGAAATTTTCATTCTATTTATTACTTATGCTGTGGTCGAACATGTGTCTGTTTGATTTTATACTGGTCGACTCTATATCGTAAATGTTTAGTGTTCAGTGTATTTTCTTAGGGTTTTGGTTTCGGGGATAAGGGTAGTTGGAGTAAGGGTTGTTTAAGCTAAACTGCAAATCTGATTTTCTTTATACTGGTTATGAATTTTACTACTGATTTATCGTCTAGTTCATTTTGAAATTGTGTTAATATAAGTAGCATTGTACAGTGTGTTTTGCTTGTGAACAATTAAAAACCATTTACATTTTTTTGAATCCAAGTATTAGGAACGAATACTTTTATAAACAATATAATATTGACAATATAGTCATCATGTAGATATCAGACACTCATAGTCCTAAGATTTATAAGAGACGACTACGTTCAACTTTGGTTTTAAAGTTAAACGAAGGCAAACTTTACTGATATTTAAGTATTTAATTTAAATACAGAAACAATTTTATATACATACGGATTAGATAACACAATGCAGTACAAGAACGAATTGCATAAGTTTCGTGTGTTTTATCTACTTCAAAGATTTTATCATCCCACCGCTTTGTGTAAGCGCCTGACGTTAAAATTATATCAAAATGTTACGCTGCGAAGTTGCTCTTGCTTTTACTTAAGGCGCTCTTAGTAATGGCCCTTTTGGAGTCGGCTGGCAGACAAAACAAGTAAATTAATAACGTTAGCTACTAATTAAATGTTGTTGTCTGAATGGTTTATGTAATTTTATTTTGATTTAATATATACTTTTGGTAGTTTCGTAGTGCAATCCTACTTTATTAAGGGATGAATACTTATTAGGTATGTTTTTACAAGATATTTTTAAATGCCATATTTAATTCATAGATGAAGCACCTATTTGTTTTCAATGTTATGTAATTTTTTCATTTCATATCTTAAAACATAAAACACAACAATCTCCAAGACACGATAACCAATAAATAATTTACATTTTGATATTTTTTCTAATACCTACCGAAAATAGGGGATTTTTTGCTTCGTCAAAACTCAACCCTAGGGACTTCTAAATTAAAACGTACTTTCATAACAATTTGGGATGATTTCCCTCGAAATCCGCTTACTTTCGCTTGTATTGGTCAACTGTAGGTATATTTATATAGACATTTTATAATAACTTACTATAGCTAAGCAAAAAGATAATTGATTCAAATAAACATGTCCTTATAAAAACACTCGTTTTTACGGTCACACTTTGTCTCTATACTCCTGTGTACATACAATAACTAATGAAACAATTTCCTTTGTTCCAGGTACATTGCTGCGTTTATTAGCATTGCTGGCATCTCGGGCAGGTCATAGCGATCGATCGATGACGTCCTGTGGGTATGAACGCGTGTCGTAATAGAATGTTATCGCACATGGTCTGATACCAATATTGTAAGAACTTTAGTAGATATAGATACGCAGTTAGGGGGAACTTAAATTGACCTTATTAGATCTATTGAGTGACTCGTTTTATCATAAGCTATACACATTTCTTATTATTAGCCATATATTTAATGGTGATGCTTTAAAAAAAAAAATTACAAACCACCGCAACTTATATCTCTTTATCAAAAATTTTATAATGAAAAACGACCTAACAATCACTAATCTTGAACCCAAATTACCTGTTTTCCGTAACCGTAAAATATCTGCGAACAAAATACCTTGAGACGACTTATCTGTCTGTCTGTCTGTCGGTATTATCAGGCACTGGCTTTAACTTTGGAAACTCGAAGCCAGCATAAAAAGGGTTATCTGTATCGCTGCGGATCTTAGGACCAGTTGAATAGGGTCAATGTTTGTAATGGGGTAAGCACAAGTGGTTTATGTTAAGGCTACTTAACGGTATAGTTTCGATGTTACAGTCTCATTGCTGTTTGGTTCGATTTACTTTTATAAAATATACACTTATAATCAAATTTAACTTTAAAATTAAACTAGATAAAGCATTGAACTTAGAATGAAAATTAGTTTCTTCAATGGTTAAAGAGATGCATTTTTTGTGTTAAATGCATACTTCACGTACTTTGTAATTGTCAATTCAAAGAAACCTCAACTTTTAAGTATTGAGAATTGGAATTTATTATACCAGTGTGCCCATATGCTTATACATATTATTATATCTGACTCGATAAATAACCTAACACTCTAAGCAACTCATAAAATGTTACCGAAACAATAAATTCCTCGAAAGCTCAAAAAACAAACTTAACAAATTCCAACTTAGGTAACTAAGCACAAAGATCGTTAGACAGTTTAACTTATGTGCAAAAACTAACATTTAACCAACGATCGTTCCCTAGTCTAGACTTAACCAAACAGTTAGAATTAAATGTTAAACGAATCGGTTGATTGTAGACCCATTCGGTAGCCATCAGTCGTACTTAACCCGAACTTTAACAGAATCTTCAGAACAAAGATGTAAAGATAATGGTAAACTAGATATAACTTTTATTTTGTACTAGCTGTTGACTGTGACTTCGTGCGCGTAGTTAGAAGGTATAAGTTATGATTTATACCTGCCCTGTTTTTTCCACATTTTCCATTGAGTCTTTGCTACTATTAGTCGTAGCGTGGTATATAGCCTAAAACCTTCCTCGATGAATGGTCTATTCAACACAAAAAGAATTTTCCATTTGAACCAGTACTTCCTGAGATCAGCGCGTTCAAACAAACAAACTCTTCAGCTTTATATAGTAGTATAGAAGTAAAGATGTAAAAATAGTTTCCGTTCTAGATGCCTTGCCATTTGACGGGTTTACATAATAAAGAAAATAAACTAACCATAAGCCGAAAAACCGGAAAAGCAAGGAAAATAATATGCGCTCTAAGCCAATTAAATTGTAAAAATATCCAATGAAGTCCAAACAAAAGTTAAGAATTTTGAATATTCTGATATCTATCGCGGTTTCTTAAAAAATGTAAATTCCATAACTTTAAGCTCAACTTATTTAAAAACACAGTTGAACAACCTAAGTGAACCCAGCACTAATATGACAGCTGCCTGAACAGAGCTCATGTCAAAATAAAACAAATGAAGTAAAGTGCGCTCAAGTCATTAAGCTGCCACATCCAGTAGCACAGTATCCGCAACATTAATTAAGAAGCGAGTGCTAATAAATCGTAAAGTTTCTGCCCGGTTGGTTCCTACCACGAACGGCTCTTAGCTTGATGTCCTGTTAATCACGTCTTAACTCTACTGAATAGTATTATTTTTATATTGACGATGGTTTCAAGTCGCGAAAGAATTCGTTTAAAAACGGTTACTAAAAGACTGATTATTAATACAATAAATATTTAATTTAAATCATTTATCGACAAATAGGTACAGACTTGTAAATCTTTTGGTTAATAACAGTTGTGATTTGTTAGGATATAATATTTTGACAACAGACTAAATTGACCATTATCATTTCCCTAAGGCAGTTTGATAAACTTTTAAAAATACCTAAACCATTCATACTTCCTAAATGTATAGCTATTTTGAAACACGTACTTATATTTTGTATTATCATCCATAAACACAACAAATACACATAATACAGAATTAACAGATACCTAAATGGTTAGTTATTTTTGGCGGAATTTTCTCCCAAATAAAGTCCCAAGACGGTAGGGGGTCGGGGAGGGGATGAAACAGAATTCTATTAATGTCATGCCTCCCCCAGGACCGGATTTCTTCATTTCCTAAACGCCTCTTGGGGTTGAAAACAACCTCTCAGATATTTACCGTGGGTCTTAGGAAGTCTGAAGATAAAAATTGATTATAAGGACTTTACTGTAACGGTTGTTTTTTTTAAATATTCATTTTATTTGTATGCAGAATTTGAGTTTGCCTGGTTTAGTAAGCATATTAACTTGAAATTTATCACTCTTTGATTTTGATTTACTAAAGAAAATCTTGAGAAAAATACTAATCTCTTGTTTCGAAATAAGTCTGCGAGTTCCAATTTAGCTTGAAATGGCCAAATACTCTATAGATTTCTAAATTAATCAATTTATCTTCACAAAACCAAGACAAACTCAATCGAAAATTGAACAGCCCTTAAACCCTTAAATATTCTTAAAAGAACCCTCCCAACCCTGCAGCGCTACCAATAATAAGTCTCGTGATTCAGGAAATTGGTACAACCAGATAAAGGACGGCTCGGGGTAAAAATCAGCTCGAAACCGGTTTGTTCCAGTGTGAACCGGTTTCAATTGGATTCGATTTGATTCGTGTTTGAATTACGGCAAAAAACTTTAAGGAAAATGTTTACGTTTTTAGGTTTTCATGAAAGAATTACTTCAGTTTTAAATAGTAGTTTTGTAATTAATTAATATTTTGAACCATAATTTAAAACCGTTTTAATATTGCACTCATTGACATCAGACAATAATATGTATAGGAAACCTATTAAAATAGTTTTCACCTGATATTGAGGGATATGTTTTAATGACTGTTTCCTCGTATCGGTAATCAAAGTTCGTTATTTCGACGCTCGATGCGTGAACATTAAAGGGTTGAGTGAGATATGTTCAAGATTTAAAAGTGTTACGATTTTAATGAGGATTTTTATTATTTTCAAGTAGTTTTTATTGTTTTTCATTTATTAATACTGTTTTTATTTATCGGGAAGCAAATATTAAAGAAAAATAATATGCACACTTTGATATATGAACACCAAATTTTAAGCATTTAATTTATTACGCAGGAGTAAAAATAGTTTAACCGTTTAAAAGATATTCACTTAATAATTGTTTACGTAATCATTTACAAAAAAAATTATTGATAATAACTCCAAAAACATTCCTCACATTACCTAAAACATTTCGTCAAGAGATATCTAAAACTAAGATAAATCCCAGTGTGAACATGCAACTTACCCATCTAGAGCTAGTAATAAATCCTTAGTTAAACTGTAAAAAGGGAAAATTCTCTACAGCCGAGATCCTCACTCCACCGGCTACTTACTCCATGTTTTCTTGATTTAACTCTAGACGATATTATTCAAACTAAAATATTATGGACTAAGTTATTTTGTTGGTGACATTATTCTGTGTTTTTGTAGTTTATAGTGAATAGTAAGAAGGAAGAAACAGTCAGTTAGAAGTACTTTTGTAAGGTTTTTTGGAAGAAAGTGAAGTTAAAAGACAAATTTTAGGTTGTTTTATAATAATTTCAATATGGATGTTATTGCTGCGGATGAGGTATTGTGGTCATATTAATATTTATCGTCGGACCATTGTCTTTCAGTTTTCACAAACATAATCTAACCATAAGAAGTTCTATTTAATACTCATTAATCTTAATAATTATTATTTAACTAACTCTACGTCTGATATTAAGTACTTTAACTTCTTAAACGTGTTAAAATCGCCTCTTTAAAATAATTTTACTTTCATACTTCAGAAACTACAAGAAAACGCTGGGTAATTAAAATGTGCCTGAAAACAAATCTCTTGAACAAATACATGGTACTTTAAGTACCGGAGAGGCAAGGCAATTGTCTCTGGAACATCGCCAAGACAGACAGACAGTACTACTGTGTCTTACTTAATAATTTATTGTTTGCTCTCATATCTTCATAATGGCTAGGTTTTTGTTTCAAATTATCTATCATAATTATATAGTTTAGTTTTAATGTAGACTGGACCATTATAAATAGCATTGCAGATAAAAGCACTTACAACTTTGCGAATTATTTTCGAGATGATTGAACATAAAACTACTGAAGAATCGAAATATTCCAACTCCCATGCAACGCCACATGTTGTTTTTTTACCAAACCGTTTCCAACAAATGACTATCAATGACAGTCAAAATTATACAATAGTTTTACGGTTGAAAAAAATCTGTGAGCACACATAAAAATGTACCTTAAGTAGTATATACTAGGTACGAGATCTCTTTTCAAATTCGTTAAAACACGACTTTACGCATCTCCACTAGTCCCTAGCCTAGTCTGTGTACCTATGTCTGAGTAGAATAGATATAAAGAGATACTACTTACTATTCGCATTTGTAATTATAAAATTAAAAATTCGGACAGTCAAACCGTAGAATAGCATAGCATATATCTCGCAAGTGACTCCAAAATAATTGATCATCGACTTTTGTCTCTAAACGTACCGAGTTTCCCAGCCTGAGCTCCGGACAGGACAATCCATCTATATTTGTACATTCGTTATCCCAAAAGCCACAATAAGAAATTAATCTGCCGTAGGGGATTACACTCGAATTTATTTTCTTATAAACTGGGATTAAGGACTAATAAAGGATCAGATGCGGCATTATTATTGGAATAAAGCTCTGGATTTGAGGTTCAGAATATGATAATTAATTTATCTATTATTTTGGGTAAGCTGGAGAGATTATTTTAATTATTTTGGCTTCAAATGAATTTAGATTATTAGCTTTGTAACTTGGTAATATTTGAACCTATATCGTGCTAGTGTTATTTACTGCTTAGAGACACATCAATACACACAATGTTTAAAGAAACGAGTTAAAGCGTCTAATACGTTTGCTATATGCCGACTCCACACAATTGTTTTATCGGACTTCGGTGTATCCATTCTCTGTGATTTCAACGATTTCTTACTAATTGCAGATTTCCTAATTAATCACAAGAGAGTTATTTGATTAATAGGCCTCTGATGCCGTCACAGGGGGTATAGGAGGGGAGGGGTTGAGCAGGGTTGCAGGCGGTAAGACCATGATTTAGCGATTTCACTCAAAAGACGCCATTCCCGTTTAGGTTTTCAGCGGCTAATTAATAAGTAGGGAAGTGTCAAGTTAGACGTTAACAACTTGAGTTATTTTTTACTAAGAATCTTTTTATTATAATTTTCCTTCGCGAAATAACAAGCAAGCTTCGCGCTGTGACGTCAATTATTTCTCTGCGATACTTAAGAGCCCGCCGTATAAAACGGTGCCAGAAATAAGTTATAGCCAGTACTTATCGTTTTATTTTAGACCATTACTTTTAAAAGTCGCCGCCAATTTACAATTCGTATTCAACCTCCGCTTTACCACTGACACAACTCTATGCGTGACGCCCGCTATATAATATTCTTGCTTAAGAACCCTAAGTAAATTACGTATTCGCCTTTTGAATAAGCCAGCCCCGAACTCCAATTATGTTAAAAGCTAATTACGTTAAAGTACCCAGTAATTATTGAACAGAGAAATCGGAGCATCTCTGAAAGCTAAATAAGTGAGCAGGTATAAGACGAAAAAAGTAAAATTAACCCTCAAATGCGCGCCGTGAACACAAAGTATCAAATAAAACGAAAACCCTGGACACCAAAACCGAATACACAATCAAAGTGAGTGCCAAATAAAAATTTGTGAAAACATTACGAGTGATATCCAAATGGAAATGGAAAAAACCAGCTGATACTGGGACGTACGGAGAGTGGAAACTGCAAAGGACTTCACAAGGCCTAAGGCCACAGGCCAGCGCCGGGACATGGCCTGGCCGCCCCCGCAGTGGCCTTGCGGGGGCGAAGAAGCACGGCCTTACGGATGTGTGGGAAAAATTTGTTACCAAAGGTGTATGTTGGGGTTGTGGAGGTGACTGGGGGTACAGTGGGGGGTTGAAAGTGGACATTGACAGTTCGGAGTATACGGGTTATAGGTATTGTTATAGTAAGCCGGGCTATCGGCAGCGGACGCAGTCCTGCGAGGACGCCAGGTTCATACACGTCAACTTTGTCTTGTTGGCCGAGGTGAAACATTTTGAAAAGGTGAGTTTTCATTTCTGTTATTTTACGTCTCTGCAAACGGAGGTTTTTTTTAGCGCTGAAACATTTCAACACACATACTTTCAATGCCATCTATGTCTACGTACAACAGTTATCAACCCAATGTAATATCTAATCCTTTGTCATCAAATCATATTTT
The DNA here is from genome assembly GCF_003590095.1 of Trichoplusia ni. Taxonomy (NCBI): domain Eukaryota; kingdom Metazoa; phylum Arthropoda; class Insecta; order Lepidoptera; family Noctuidae; genus Trichoplusia; species Trichoplusia ni. Next base: position 3,529,126 of record NC_039493.1, read on the forward strand.
CCATCCTGTTTACACAAACATTGGTCATTTACACAACAAACGTCAACTAAACAAGAGAATCACATCACTAACATTACAATAACCTAATCAAACATTAATTTCATCCCTTAAATATTCACAAACAGCCCAGCCCTACTTCAAGATTCACGATCGAATTTCAACCCTAAATTGTTGAGGTTGGGTTGAAATTGGTTCGTGGCCGGTTTGTAGGTGACTGTAATTAGATGTAAACCAGGTTCAAAGCGTGACACAGTTAGGGTTGAATGCAGGTGGAATCGGAGGTATTAATTAACTTTGTCTCTAGGAGGGAAAGCGTGATGTTTGAGTCGTGAGCGAAATATAGGGCGGGTTGAAATTAAGTATGACTTGAGGAAAGGTTTTGGATTTCCTTGTAGTTAATTTTCTTCGTTAATTGTAAGGTATGCATATTAAAACGTTTTTTGTTTGCCTGCTAAGATATTTTGCTACTTTATCATTTCGGTATTTTTATTGTATCTTGTGATGCTATACAAAGCTGTCCATGAGCTGGAAACAAGAAAAATAATTTATTTTTTCATATCAGTGTCCAAATTCCTTTTAAATCACTTCAGAAAATAAAAAAAGTCATAAAGTTACTAACTAGCCAATAGGTTGAGGTTTACTCTTCTCTTAAAACAATAGTTCTTCACACACAACTCACGCACTTCTGGCCTCCTATAACACAATCTTGACAGCATCAGATCCTTGTAAAGCGGGGTTCACACGAGCACATAAAACATGAACCGCTCTTATCACTGGCTTTACATACTTTTCTTATCGCCTACCAATGATACGGAAGCGATGATAACTTTATAGAAAAGGGGTTGTAAACTTGAGGGGTTTTTAAATAAGAAAACAAAAGACTGCTTTCCTAGATGGTGTATCTGGCATGTGTATTTTTTGTGCACGTTATAATAAAGGAAAGCATAATATAGCTAAAAGGTAAATAGCTATTGATTACCTTCTTGGTAAGACAAAATATTCTTGAAAAAATGTATTGTGTTAAAATATGAGAGTTCAAAAGAGAGTCCTTTTTTAGGAAGACGATCATACTGATATGACAATTTAATAAAGAGTTTAATAAAATTCGGGTTCGGTATAATAGTTTTGGCGGCAAACTGTACTTAAACTCTATATTATCGTTTTGCTTCCTAAAATCTGACAACTAAAACATCCAAACAAACTCAACCTCAACCTGTCGCAATATAATCGGCAACCCAAATTAAAGATACAATTAAATTAAGCAACCAATTTGAAAACATGATTAATCCCTCGCCATAGGCTGCGGGGCTAAGCAGAGATACAGCGTGTAATCCAGTGAGCAGAGACGACAAGCCTGCGGCGTCCACTTGATTGAAATAACACGATTAGTCGCCGCGACCGCGCGCTGCGACCAATTTGTCGCATGTACCGTGTGGACGCGACGAATTTGCGTTTTCTTGTTTCTTCGCTTTTTGTGTATTAGTTAGCTGTGCGAGGTTTCGAGAGGGGTTGAGTTTTGCGTTTGTAGAATTTGTTTATTTTTCATAGGGTTTTTGAAAGGATTATTTGGGTAGTGCGTTTTCTTTTACGGAAGGTTGTGTTATGTATACATATACACATAAAAAAATAATCATCATTGGCCTAGCCTTTTTGCATAAAGAAAATATCACTTAAAAAAACCTCTACCTATCTGCCCTAGAATTTTCCATAAAAACAAGCCTAAAAAATTGCTTTTCACAATAACTAGAGTATTGTTCATATGCTTGACTAAGATGCTTTCCGACCAACTAACACACAATTAGTAGAAGTACTTAATAGAAACAAAATTAGTAATAGTACTTACGACATAACACACAATTAGTAGCACAATCACAACATTACCGACGACATCTAGTAGGCACAATATAATAACACTAGCTTATTTCAGTACCATCAGACTGAAAAGTAGCGATAGTTTCAGCGGATACAATTTATATCGGAGTTCCTGAAGTGTCAGTATGCAATAGTAATGCTACGTGCAGCCTCTGAAAGACGTGGCTGGTATTATACGGGGTGGTATAAAGAGGAGTACAGAAGTATAACGCCCTCTCCCTCTATATGTGATTGAGACAAAAGCGGCATACACATATAAAAATGTATCAGTTGCACTGTATCTACATGTGTATGCATATTTATTTTTAATAAAGTAACTTAAAGTATCTTGTCGGTCAATACCGTAACGTTTTAAAAGTGCATGGAAAGCGGCCTACTTTAAATTTAGTTTTGATTTTTTGTAGCCTTCTTAATTTTGAATTTATTCCGCAAAAACTAGAACAAAATTTAAGTTATTTTTTTCATTAATTAAGGCTATTTCGTCGATGTAGTACCTTAAAAAATTCATTCATTCAGACATTGTATTCTAGACGAAGATTATTGAAATACACTTTTATTATACTAGTAATAAATAACAAATAAAAAACATATGAAAGAACAAACCGCGAACAAGTCGCGAAAATGTAATTTTTTTTTTGACCAATTTATTAAAAGCACATTGGCATTTCTGATTGCACATGCTATGTGGTGCAGCCAGACGTTAGCGATCAAGTCCGGGTAAAAAGACAGCTGAAGTATTAGTCTTACTGAAGACGTTATCTAAGAACCGGGGAACCGGGATCCAGGGTATCATGTTTGATGTGTCTGAAGAGTTGCGCTCTTTTAGTTTCAAGTTGTACGATATTTTTAGCGTCGGGAAGTTTTCTATGTTGTAGATGCTATTAATGGTGTGGCGTTTAACTTTTTGTTCTTGTATTTATTTGAGAAATGCAGATTTCGGCCTAACAGGTACAGTCAATAAGTTTCTAACGTTGTTTCAGGTACTTCAAAACCTATGACCATCACCAAAAATCGAGACCTTTCTATAAACAATGTTTTTGTGATTTTTGATTGTTTGAACAAAAATCACAAAAAAAGTTGTGTGCTTCCACATCATTTTCTTTATGACACTGATGTCTTATATGACTGATGGCCAAAAGCCTTTGGCCTTTCCTTCATTCTGCCACTTTTTATAAACCTAATTATTTTGCTTCCTGAGACCTCCTAGTACAAATCATTATCTAACATAAGAAGAGGTATTTTTACAACTATGGCTGATGTTTTACAAAAACTAAAAACAGGAAAAAAAATTACGCCTGCAATATTCTAAAAAGTATCAAAAAATCAGAACCATAACACTACAGAACAAAACGAACCAGCCAAGTGTACAGCAGATGTAGATATTGGCCTCCTGCCCACGCCACAAACTGCAAGATAACTTATCTGCTATCTGCGAAGACGTCATCTCAACTGTGTCCAACTTAGTTTGCAGGTGTACCTTACCCACTTCGTATTTAAACGTTGGATGCTAAATTAAATTCATTTGGAGTTGTGACGTCAGAGCTTGGTAATTTCGTTGTTAGTGCCAGTTATAATGGCGTTGTTGGGGCTTCCACTTCATTAGGTAGTTTAAGGCTTTCTTGGTGCAGTTTAGTTTCTTCTCTTTCTAGTGCTTATTAACGTAGATCTTAACGAAGATTTTTGACTCTCTTTTGGAAAGAAATGTTGTTGTAAGTAATGTGCGATTTGGATTATCGGTTTTAATAATCGGTTACTATATTCCGATATTATTATAGTCTATCCCGTTTGGCTCCTCTGTAAATTCTTTTATTTTGTTTTCTACAAAAAATATCACAGGTTTCACATAAGTTCGTTCATTAACTTTTGTGTAATATGTGTTAATTAATTTTTGTTGCTGTTGTTGTTATGTGTTAATGAATTAATATGTTCGTTCATAAATTTTTTTGACGTAATTCCCAAAAAATATCACAACGATATAAACAGCTTTGAATTTACATAACATGTTATCATTTATTTCATAATATACTTTTTCGAATACAGTACAATTTCTCTTTAATCCTTCCGTTGACCGCAGACTAACAACTCAAACCGTTGCACATACAAATCCTCAGTCTTTTGTTTTTCAATTAGCCTTTACAAAGCAGGACTGAGTTCATTATGACGGAGATAACGCTGCAACAGACACACATTTGAACAGAACTCTATAAAGAATTCCTCTAAACCCTTGGACTAAACGAACCGCAAAGTTAAATCCGATGTTTAAAAAGAATTTTTCAAATCGATGCAATAGGTGAGCACAGAACTAAGACTGCTGTAAAATCTACAAAGGCACTACGTAGCGATTGAGTGAGCTGTGTTAGGGATGTCTTTACACGGGGTGTGTTGACATCATAGTATTTTATTATATTTTCAATATAATTTAGGTAGACATGCTAAAGAGCCACTTCAAATTTCGATGTCGTTGTAGGTATAATTGTAGAGTTGTAAAAAGCTATATTTGTTTTTAGTTCTTTCATTTATGTGCATACAGACGCTCCTTACTAACGCCATCATTTATAATAAATGATTAACTATTATTATTGTTACCTAAGATAAAGTTTTCATGCAAATGAAATATCCAGAATATGAATGAGACCTTAGATATATGATGCTCGTTTACCAAAACCCAGTAGTTAGATTATCGATTCCTATTCGCTTTCCGTTCCTCACATACAGTCCACGCTAACATGAATATTGCCGCCATTGTATACAGTAGCACAATAATTTGTTAGCGCAGATTCTGCATCGGAACCCGGCGCCACTAAGTGTGGGCGCACCTTAACTCGGCTCCATTGGAGCGCAACCGCGACGGTCGTTATCGCAGGTGGCCGGACCGGTTATATCCGCCTAAATCCGGTTACAATCCGGTTACAACCCGGTTACCAGTAGGGGATTACTCGCTTGATCCGGTACCCGGTTTCACAGTCGTTTGCAACTTGATTTATTCACTCCGTTGTACCAAGTTTTTTTCTTAATGTTTTTTTTTTCGTTTCGGTTTTGGTTTTTACTTGATGTATATAGGTGTGTTTTCTGATGGGTTCCGCTGGGGGTGGTTTAAATCATTTTAGATTGGGTTTGGCTTAATGAAGCTCCGTCCAAACGATTTTGGGGGAAGGTAAATCAAATTTTGTGTGTAAATCAACACAGCGTTGAATTTTAAATGACATTTTTCAGCGCGGCCATTTTTGTTTGTTTATTGTGTTTTCGCCATTAATACACATGGCTATACCTACGTGGATGAAATTTATTAATGCAATGTTTATGTTTGCTCGGGTTAATGATGATTATAATTATTTTTTGTTTAATTAATTTGCTTCCATAAATTCTACCAATAATCGTTTCCATGTTAGTGAAATAAAAGTATAGTAAGTATGCTTATGTTTCCAAACAGTTTTATTTGTTCAAAATCATTGTAATCCTGCTTCAGAAAGAAAGAAATAATTTATGAAACATTATTTTAGTTCAGCTGCACTATTTACTGATATTTTGAACAACAGTAAATTTTTATTTCATATAGTTTGATACAGTATTCTACTGAAAATACCTTTTTAATGCCAATTGTGATGATAGAATAATTTATTTTTCACGTTTTGACATTTAAATCTCATCATGTCAATCCAGATTACGCATAGAGTGTACACTTTACGAAAATATGCAAAATATGTGTCATTGTTAACCCCCCTAGCTTTTGTTCATCACATTAGCTATTCGAACCGCGTTTAGATCCTAATCAAAAGCCGGGCAATGTGTCTGGTTAATATGAAACTCCTTAAAGCGTATTTAGACGAGGTGAAAAATATCGCGCCCGAAAAGATATGACATCAGAAATTCAAAATAAATGGGAAAAAATCTAGTAAGTTACATTAACAACTACATTAGGTAAAAACTGTGTCGCAACTGTTAGCATCTGCCTTAGAGGTAAAGAATATTCCAGAATAGTTAATTTTAAAACTTTAGCTAAACTGAAAGAATACGAAAAAAACAACTTAGAAATAAGAAAATTTAAAAAAATTGAGATTGATATCATTTTAAAACCGGTAAAACTCTGGTATCTAAATTGTACATCATGACTGGCAATATACCGTTCGTCTAAATCAGCCTTAACATTTGCCTACTACGCGACTTTACCTTGGTATTCGGACCCCGGGTATGCGGCCCGGGTATGAAGAGACCCGGATATGTCGGCTTCGTTAGATGTCATAATTTGTTCCGGGACATGGTCAGACGTGTCGCGACGAGCTTTGAATAGTTATTAGTTCTGTGTATTAAATAATGTAACTATTCCGGTGGTTTGATTTAAATTAGGGATTAATTGGGGTATGAGTGTGAATTGACGTGAGATTAAATTGACGTTTATGCGGGTTTCTATTGGATCTATGGAGAACTAAGTACTGGTAATATCTTTTGGTTTGGAAGTTTGGACTGATCAGCTGATAATTTTTTTTCCATGGTAAGACACAGACTTCGTAAACAATTAAGTTACAATGATATGTAACGGTCAATAAAAATACATATATTTTCTGGTGATTTGTCACTTATTTATTATTTAGTGCTTCGATCCATAATAAATATAGATATACTCAAGTTATCCCGTCTACAAGCCTTAGTTTCAATGATAAGATTGGCAAAGAAATTAAATATTTAACTTTTGTAATATCCGTACTGGTTCGCGTCGTATCTCACCATGATTTATTTGTTTCTAAGGCTTGATGAAACATAATCTTAAAACTTTCTATTTCAACATTTTATAACATTGCCATTTCCTTTTTGTATTTACTTATTTTTTTGGAATAGTGTTTCTTATAAGCACTTTACGTTCCTCTTAGAAACTTGAAATTATCTTAATTTACAGTCAAGTCATGTTCTGTAGAAACAGTCGCCTGTCTTGTCTTTACCATCCTTCAGATTTCAATATATTTATCCTCAAATTCCGAATAATCAAAAATGTGAAACAACACGACCATAAATCAAAACACTTTCCGAAGCGCAATGTCGAACAACTTGTAACAGAAGCTCAGGTACTTGTTAAAATAATCTGTTTAAGCGCTCCACTTAAAGTTTACAACGAAGGAGGGTGTAATACAAGGAGTATTATATTATGAAAGTATCCGCTGCAGTAGGCCGGCAGACTGTATCAATGTAACGATATCGCGGGTTATCGCGCACCTGTGCCGGACATAGAGTAGGGAACAGAGGGGTGGCATTGAGGGGTGGAGAGTATTATGCCTAACACCCTGACAGTGAGTGTTTGTTGTATTTGGTACGTTTTTAAATATGAAAATGTGTAAGAACTTCGGCCGAGTTTAAAGTGGTTGGATATTTAGAAAAATATCACATGTTTAAGCAGCTAATTTAGTGTTTTTGTAATGACACAACAATGTTCACGGCATCTTTAATAGATGATTGTTATAACTATGCTTGAAAAACTTATTTCCCTACAAGCTTTGATATAAGACAACAGTGATTAAAAAATTATGTGCCTTATAAAGTAGTGAAAGAATAGGAAGCTAGAAATTGAAGCTGAATAACAATATGATGCCAAAACATACTTTATTACGATTACTCATGAAAATAAAACCGGTAGGTACTTAGGTAGAAATCTAATAGAAAAACACCCTCTGTATAATATTCTTTGGTAATAACAAGCTGAATAAAAGTACTCCAGTAAATCTGGCAGGCAATAAATCTCCCAGGACCAGGTAAGACAGGGGAAGACGGATGACCCCCCCCCCACCCCCCCACCTCACCTACCTCACTCCGGGCGATATCGTGAAAGTGATGTTTAAATTAAATATCGCGAATAATGCAGTTTATTAAGTAGTTTTATAGTATAGATATACTATTATACGGTGAGTGTGGAAGTTGATTGACAAACACGTGAATCGTGATTTTAGATAGAAGTTCGTTGATGTATAACTTTCATTAGTCTTTGACTTCTTCACCGAAGTTTTCTAAACTATGTGTGATGATTTGCGTTGGCGTGGAATAAGGGCCTAATTTCCTCTTCTCACAAAAAGAGACCATGTGCTTCTAAGAGGTCAGTTGAAATTCTAAGACACTCTCTCACACGTCACAAACAATCAAACGAAAGCCAAACCAAACAAGAATCGTCACCAACATCAGTTTCAAACAAAGACTCGCAACAAACCGGATTTACGGTTTAAAATAACCGGCTGTTAACCGCACCGGTAATCACGGCACAGGCCCGAACAGCCGGACAATACAAACGCTTGTTTGTAGCGATTTTTAATTAATCTCCGATTGAATTTTATCGAATTTTCTCGTAAACGTGAATGATTTATAGAGATATCCGTTGTGATTTTAAACGTTACCTGTCCCTGTACTATGATCTGTTGAAATTGATAGTGGTCGTCGTGCGAACGAGACGCCGCGATGCGTAGCCTAGGGAGCCGTCTCGCTTGCACAAAGGTGACTGTTATGTGTGTGGTAATACTTGAAGATACCGTGGTACAGGTACTGAAATGATTCCGTTATGAATACTTATTGACAGATCAATTCGAGTTCCGTGCTTCAACGGTTTTTTGGGAATCACTGAACCGTGTTTAATGAAATTCGTTTATTTGTGAGTGTGTGTTATTGGAGATTTTATTTACAATTCATAACGTATAAAAATATTTTCATCTCTTAACTATTAAACAGGTAATTTCAATAGCATATTTGGGAGAGTTTACACTAATATAATTAAGCTTGTAACATCAAATAATATAAATATCGTGCGCTATCGTATTATTAGAAATTTTAAGCAAGTTTTTAGTAAAATAATTACATAATTTATTCATTAATCATCTGAAATAATAAATTATTCATGAACATTCTTTTAGTAGGCAAGCCGAGCGCGAAAATATAAACAAGACTAAAAAGCCTTGTAAAAACTTCAATAAAAATTTAATTACGGAGTTCAAAACGTTTCTGTGAGGGCTCGAAACTCAGAAGTGTAGTAAATTATAATTGTTTTACGCGTAAAATCGTGTTGTAAAATAAAGCATTGTAACTTAGTTTTAAGTTAAAATAAGTTTGTTGTAAACTGCCTCTAGGGCTGCACGGCACAGCCTGTTGTTCCCATGCTGAGTACACTCAAGTACTCAAGGGTAACTCTTTTTGAGCGACTTTAAAAATAATGGTAATCTCGAAATAACTTCATATATTTATCACATGAACTAATCACTTACTTTTTTGGACCGGGTCTTTATTACGTATGTTTTAAAACTGTCAGTCATTTAGTTGGTGTATAAGAACTTCACTTTAGACCTAAGGTCAAAAAACAGAAAATTAAAAAAGAATATCACCGAGAGTATACTAAGTCTCTACATTCAAATGAATTTATAATATTTGTATGTTATATTTCAAAAATTAACAAACTTTTGTCTTTGACTGTACCTACTTAAAGGGTTTTATATGGCTGTTATAACTTGTAAATACATACGTTAAAAGGGGTAGAAATTGTGCTTTTTTACTTTGGTACATACGACTCTGTTAATATTTTTAACATATATGCATTTTTTTTGCACACTTAATGCCTAGTTTAGTTACTCTTTTGCAGTCGACAAAATCAATTTAACCCTTAAACCTTGCCTCGATAGCAAAAATATATGAAAAACAACAATTTACCAAAAAAACACGCAGAAAGTCCATCCATGCCATTCAATTGTTTGCCTATTATTCTAACCGTCCATCATTTTTATAACCTGCAAACTCTAATGACATCGAATCTCATACTGTAACAACAAAATTAGCATGACAACACAAACTAATCGCACAAACACCAGCTGATCGGACCCTCAGCGATTAACCCTTGCCTCCACAAGAATAACAAAGGGAAATCATTGTATTAAAGCGCCCTTATTATAATAAACCCTTAATATTATTAAGGGTAGCTCGTGAGGCGCCGATAGCTAAAGTAAACAACATCAATATTGCTTGGGTCCTTTGTTTAGTGGTGTGTGTCATTTTATCGATACTTTGCCTTATCGATAGTATATGTACTTATAATATTACGAACTTTGCGGAAAATCGCTTCGAAATCTATTTTTGAGAAAGGAATCGGGTTTTTAGTTTTGGTTCCCATTTATCTTTATCAATACGCAATATTTTGTAATAATATAAATACGGCAAATAAGATACTATAAGTAATAAGTCACATTCTCATCAATTCGTCTAAAAATAAAGATTCTCTAGTTTTAGACTTTTCTACTTGATTTCTATCATGCTTAATAACATCCAAGACCCTTGTATCAATACACCTTCCATAACCCAATGAGGGCAATCAGTTTCTAAGATGATTTTAAAATTGCACTTATTATTTTTATCATCGATAAAGACGTCGATACCGTCCCATCCCTACGTTACTTGCTAGACAGGTAAGCAGTGTGCACAGTCCTCAACGAAGCTCATTACCGTCGTGTATTGTGTGCTAAGGCGTATTAATATTAGTTAAAGTGGGAGGTGTGTAGGGACCTTCATAATTACCCTGCAATAAGGCGGGGGCGTTGAACCGGGGGTATGTTTGTTTAAAACATGATGTGTCATTTCTTGCTGTGATATTTTCTTTGAAATATGTTGAATGTTTAAAGGTTTTTTTTGGATGGAGGGTGCGTGAAAATATGTCTTAAGTTCATTAGATGCGTCTTTATCTAATTTAGATAATATCGATATTCTTTCTGCAGCTGCTATAATGAATGATGATTTTTTGTCATCTCTGCTAAATAATTTGGTGCCATAAATAAGCCCGGAATATTTATGAATCAATTCCATGAAAAGTTAACCTTATATTTTTTAAATTGGCTTTTCCATCAAAATCAAAATGTAATTATTGTCAATAGGCTTAAATAGGCATTTAAGAATCTTTAAGTCATAGATCTGGTTACGATATCCCAAAATAACATTCCCATTGTGCAGAACTCCGTAGCAAAAAACTCAACAGAATACTCTAAATAAACGCTGATACAGTTAACAAGTTTATAAATAATATATGCCATAAGTATGACCCTAAATATTTCTTCTACAACATACTTAACGGGACTTGAATAACGCCGAGCTGAAACTTCAGAACTTCACACGTAAGCAGTCAAGCAGCCTAACACCCCTGAGGGTTTCCCATCAATCTGCTGAACCCAAATCAAGTGAACTGTGTCCGAAGTGTTTGTGTAACTTGTTAAACGGTTATCGGATTAGCCTCCAAAGGGAAAACTATAGTAAGTGTTGCTTCTTACCCGGCGTACTGACGTAATAAGTGATTACTATTGTTATACCATTCATAAAAGTGTGGACTGTAACTAAAGCGAGATTTTACCATACCTACTGCTAAAAAAGATTAAGTTCTGTTTTTACCCCATATCATTAGTTAAGATTCAATTCGATTTATTTAGTCCCAGTGTTTATCGTTGAAGTATTAGTACAAGTTTAATATTTAGGTTACATAATACATCGATTATAACGTACGTTTGACCTGCCCTTGTCAAAAATTCCTATCTAAGTACCTAACATAAAGGCATGACCCATAACAGGCTTACAAACAACTACACACACAATTTCCAAGCCAGACAGGACTAAACGCACATCATTATAACACATAACTCTAAACACCACACGCGTTTTTGTCCCAAACTAAATCCGACAAACAAGCGTCCGACCTTCTCAACTCACAAAACCTCGTAAATCCCGACAATTTAGTAAAGTTACCGGTAAATGTGCAGTAACCGTAAACTCGAACAAATGGCCCACTGTCCGAGATACCTACGACATGTTCTTATGAAATCACAATATGAATAAAACATGGCGGAAAGGAGGGGGAGGATATATTGCACTGCGGATGAAAAGAAAATATGATGGTCGATGGTCGATGCTCCTGCAAAAGTTCATTATGGAAATGGATTATCTATGGTAACATCTCGATTCGATTCTTAATTCAACGAGGTATTGTTCCTCTTTTTCAGGAAGTATTATTGGTTTTCTCTTACCGTAGTCTGATCCTGTAAAATGGTTGCGTTTTATAACGTGGAAAATAATTTATAGGCAGTGACGGAATATTTTGTAACTTTTAATCGTTTCACGCTTTATTCAAATTGTTTATGGGTTATTTTAACCGTGTAATAAGAATTAAACAGAAAAATATAAAACATAATATATTAGCAAAGAAAATAAATGTGATTCTACATTGATTTGAGTAAATCGATTTCAAACACCGGCTAATAGAATGCTAATGTATGCCCATCAAGACATCCACTGAAGAATTGCTCCAAAATTATAACCTAGTGAGTCACTAACGCGTTTCACATCTTTTTAATGTGACATAGTCATAAAGAACTCGTCTTTACCCCTTGGTTAGACTGGTTGTCAAACTTTCAAGCTTCTGACTATCTGTAACGACTGTCAAAGGTGTAGGAATAACAGCCGGGCCCCACAATTTAACGTGCATTCCGAAACACGGAGGAACTCGTTATGACAAAGAGGGTCACCCATCTACGGACCAATCGCGTCAAGCATAGCTTAACCTGTGTTCGATTCACTTATGCTGTATGCGGACTCCATCACTAACCTCTTCTTCTGATTGTTCCAGGACCTCCAATCTGAGATCGAGACCCACCGCGATGTGTACGCGTCGCTCACAGGCACGGGGCGCCGCCTGCTCGGCTCCCTATCCTCGCAGGAGGACGCCGTCATGCTGCAGAGGAGGCTAGATGAGATGAACCAGAGATGGCATCATCTCAAGTCCAAGAGTATGGCTATCAGGTTAGTAATTATTGTTTTGAACTGGCATTTTGTAAGCATTCACAATGTGCAACGTTAGAATAAGAATTTTAGAATCAAAGACGATCTGATATTTTGGTAGGAGCATGGCAAGATTTGCGCTGTCGTGTTGATTTTGCCTTTTGCTCTTGGTAGCCCTGGACGAAAATCTGAACATGACTTGAAAATAGTCAGACATATGAGAAGCTCTGTTAAAAGAGAAAAACTAAGAGTTTAATTTGTTTGTACCAAAACAAATCAAAACACAAAATAAAGGTACAATACCGCACATATCTACGACAAAAATATCTAAAGTCCTAAAAAAACATGACAAAACAAAACGCAAAAAATACACGTTTATTTATTTGTAGTCGGACATTCGCGCGTTTTTCCCGCCAAACGGCAATCTGTCATTCAAGTATGACGTTTAAAAATGTTTGTTCGGTTACGTTGCAGTGAAATGAATATTTTTGAGGCTTTCATGCCTTTCGGGATCCATTGTGTAGTAACAGGGATGTATCAGTGTGACACACAAAGTGATGAGTTGTGCCTATCATAAAACACAAACGTTTAACGTTGACATCTATACAAAAGTTGTTGTATTTAAAACATGACAGCAGTCTTTTGAATGTGAATTAATTGATGCTAGATTAAATGGTTTACAAATATTGGGGTGTTTAAAATGAACTGGAGTATATCTTAATACCCAATCATCTGTGCTGAAAGACATAGTACAGCCTTTTCCAAGAAAACAAATATTAATTTCGAAAAATATTTTGGTCCTCCCATATACCTACCATATATTTAAATCAGCCGATGAAAATTTTATGTTATGTCCAATTTCCGGATGATATAATAATTTCTGTACGGAGAAGCACAGACTTGAAACTCAATCTCATTAAAACTGCGATCCTCCACAATTACAAAAAAACTTCATAGCTACAAATCAGAAAGCTTAATTAATAAATCAATGAATATCAGTTACATCGCCGTCCACCAACCCTCCGCCGCCGAGCAGGTACTAAAACAATCAATACGCGGCTTAACCCAATAACTGCCACGTTGCCAGCGGCCATCGCAACTGCGGCCGGTTGTTAAACCTATTACGTCACTGGTTACTTTACTTAATTGCTATTAATGTACTGAATTTCGTATCGGTAAGTGAGATGCCGTGGTTCGTGCAGGTAGACGTGTATCTGGGTACATAGGTAGTATCGAGTTGTAATGAAATTATGTACTCGTAGAAATGTGGATGGTATAGAGATGACGATTGGGTTTATAAACTAAAAACCTATTTATTCCGTCAGCAACGTTAAAGAAAGCTTGACTTTGCCCTTGAATAAAGCTCATGTATTAAGATACAAGTTATATCAATAACCTAACTGGTACTTGTAAATATATTGATAAGAATTTGATTTTACAGTTTCATTATATTAATACTGAGGGCAGTTTAACCTGGCTCAATATCTGAGTGCTGAGTCAGAATCTGAATGAAACGTAGGGTGGCTGTGTTTGTGATAATAATCTTTTCATATTTCATGAAGCACATATCCACAAAGCTAAAGTGGATATCAACATTTTTTCAATGACGTGCAGGAATTTATTTTTAGAATGTTTCAACCATTCTCGGTGTCATGCTTATTCAAAATCAAAATTATATGTGCAACTTTATTCAACACGTCTCTTTCAATATTTTTAATAGAATGTTTGCAAGTTCGGAACAGTTTAGAACTCTCTCGTCCCCACACGGGCGCGGCGATGTTGTGACACTTTGGAAATTAATTCGCGGTGTAACGAGTTCCATTCTCTGCGCTTTTAAAGTTTTCTTAAAGGGAATAGTTTTGATAATAGGTTGTTCATATTCATAATTATTTTCGTTATTTTGACTCAAGGTTATCTACACTAGTGAAAATATTTTTAGAATAGTTAAAATAATTTAAGTCGATAAATATAAATAGTTAGATGGTGCCACAATGGGCGGTCTTTTCGTCAACAGACAACTTTTGGGTGGATTTCATTAAAAAAGGAGCAATAAGTAAAAAAATCCGAACTTTATCGGTGCCCTTATATAAGTTTTCAGTTAACCCACCTAGCAACCAACCATTATCAAAAAGAACGACCCTTATTTCCAAAATAGCAAAACTTTCTAAAACTTCAACACTAAAATAAAATACCTCTTGATAACCCTATAAAACGCGACACGTCTAAAGCTTGAATTAACCCTCAAAACCCGCACATGGGACTTTAAAAAAGTTCAACGTATTTGCAGACGTGTAAAAACGACCATTAACTGTTATTTATGGGGAACGCATAGGGCACACCACGTGGTGTAATAAACGAAATATGGTGTTTAATAAGCGCCTGATGGGGGTTTGTTTTGGGCAACGATTAGGTAATTTGCGATGTTATGGCTCTTATATGGCGTTGTTTTAATAAAATATATGGAAACAAGGTTTACCACCTTTGAGTAGCTCATTCAAATGAGAAAGGTTTTTGTAATCATGGAATCGATGAAACACGAAAATGTGTATTTTATGATTGTAAATTATAATAAAATTATCAATCACATTGTAAACATAATCATAGTATTACATTATTGTATTCAAATTTAAAATAGCGCACCCTGCAAATCAACTTTATTACTCGTCTACCTATCAACGCCTAAAACCCATCAAAGCGAACCTTTAAATTAAATACTTAATCATTGTTTACAATTCAAAACTTTTGACAGATCTCAGTCGAAGCAACTCAGCTGTTAAGATACGTCATTAATAACAATATCCGCGCTTAGCAGCCGGCAATATTAATAAAATACAAGTTGAAATACTTGGGATACTGCCCCCGCATCAGTCAAAACATTCGGACTGCCGATGCCGGGGCATTCCCGGCACTTCTATTAAACTAAAAATGGAATTCTTCCGCGCTAGCGTTAAAAGGGTTGACGGGACTCAGGGTTGTCAATTAACAGAAAATTAGATATTCACTTTGACGAAGGAATTTATGGAGAGAGTAACTCTTCAGTATTATTTCAGGAGGTTTTCTTGACAAAAGGCTGTAATATTAACCGGTAATCGAGTTTGTAGGTGATCTAATGTCGTTTTGTGAGAGGATATTGGCTCGGTTGATGAAGTGTTTGGACCGGATCTATTTGGCGTTGTTTATGATTTAGGACGATAAAGGGAGGCAAAGGAAATACATTGAGACGTCGTTCCGCTGTTTGATTCAGCTCTGATCAGATTATGAAGCGGTAATGTCTTCGGTTCGGCCTAGTATTGGAAACTTTACGAAATATGCCATATGATATATGGGTTTTCCGCTATAGTAAATAGTTATACCTAACTAGGTATATATTACCTATGTACCAGTCATCGAAACTAAATGAATTATGTTTCAACGAAAATTTCTCGCCTATTGGAACTAACATAAAGGCCACTTAATTTGGTTTGAAAATATAAGCGAAAATAGGATTTATACAAAAAAGTGCCGATCGTCGACTCTATAAATAATACTTCGGTAAAAAATTAAATTTTCGTCCGTGTTACGGTCATTTTTAATAAAGCTGGCATTTTGTATGGCGGGCCATGAAACCAGCGGGGATCTACAAGCGAGCGTATTATAATAAAAACAAATTATGGCAACGAATGAAATACGATGTCTTGAGAAACTTGCAGGCCGTATATTTTTATTCGAAAATGACACGAAGTAAGGTTTGATCCCAAGGCAAGGGAAGGAACAGTGTTACTTGTTGTTCTTTCTGTAAATATTAAAAAAAACCTGGATTCCAAATATTGGGAACTGCCATCGCCAACGATCTGTGATCTAGCGTTGTGTAATGCTCGAACCTTCCATATATAGAATAATTTCTGCGCCTAGCAGAGGGGCGCTTAAAGGCTGAAACTATACTAACGCCTAAACAAATATTAAATTAAATAAACAAGCTAATTTCAACCGCTTAAGTTTAAGCAAGTTCTAAACCAGTATAAGATACATATTACAAAGCGCAAAACTTAAATAGAACTCAAGGTAATCGCTAAACTAAGTTTACTATTCAAGTTCCGTACACAGTTAGGTAAACACAGAATATGAACACTCCTTGCAGCTTGTATGCTCGTGCAAGCATCCGTTTGTGTAATTTCTTGCAGTGGCTGAAGCAAGTCAAGTCAAAGTTTTGAATGCCAAGTAATAAATGCACAAAATTTTAGTAAAATAAAGCACCAGTATTAAAAGAAGCAAAAAAAAGTAAGTGCAAAATAATCTGATTTTTATTGAACTCAAAGTCTCAATGCTGAATTTCAGTAGCGGGAGCAAAATAAAAAAATATGATTATAATACATTAATAATCAAATTTTGTTGAAAAAGTTACTTTTTTTTTTGCCTGGCCGCAGTTTTCGGGGCCCCAACGATCAGTGAATTAATCATTCAAACTTAACGACGTGTAATAAATCCGAGTTCCCGACGGGGAATCGAACCGTTGACTGTATGTACTCACTCATTAATGATTTGCCTATGTAAATCAAACTGCTTTTGTTTCACTGGACTTTTGCACTTCACCTACCTGCTATTAGAATGTTTTAGGCGGTGTGATTATAATGCAAGTTGGTATACATTGCCGTCGATGGTCGATCGCATTTGATACTATGGCTAAGAGACTCCGCAATGTATTGCAAAGAGGGTTTAAGCTACACATAGTATAAAAAATCTTGTTTCTACATTAGGTATAGACGAAGACTGACGGAAATTGCCGAATGGTTTCGGCTGAGCAGTTTCGCGAGAAGGTTTTTTGCTGCGGAAAGTTTAGAAATGGTTAGATATAAAGTAGATTTTGTATCTTGGCCCTAAACCTTTTAACCTCATTTTATGTACTTGTTAGGAATTGCAGAAGGTATTTTTGTCTGTAATGAGTTTTGCAATACAATTACAATAGATCTTTACCCAGAACTTTTAACTTATTACTTAAGCTAACTTTACTTGAAAAAGCAAAGAAGTGTGTACTGCAAACTAAATACCTTAAGATACGCAAAAGAAAATATAAAACGGTTTTTTAATTCATGATTCCTAATCCAACATACCTGGCAAATAGTCCACATCACAATAATAGTTTTCTAACCCGTTTTCTTATCCTGCCCCATAAAAACCACCACATTTAGCCATAAAATACCCCATCATACGAATATCGCCATTAAAGTGAGCGGCAACTACCGCGGTATAAACCCAGTTTTATTATCCACTTTACATGGAAGTGAAGATAAAAGTTTTATAATACACCGGTATGCTCGGTAGCGGGTTTGATTCCAGACTGGTAATAAAGTCTTTGGTTTTGGAGGTAATTTTTAACTTTTGGATGTTAATACATTGTATCTTAATAATTTGAATAGATTGGAACCGGAGTCCTTTTAAACTGCTTTTCTTTACCATAGTGTTAATCACACATATTTATTTTATTTTATTACATTAGGAAAACTTACAGCTAATAACAAAGATTGAACAAGCTTATAGCGAAACTAAAGCCAATTAAAAGTTTCCACTGATATTCAATTAAATGCGTTATATTTTTACGCCAATCTTAAAATGATAAAAATGTCGGCTTGTCAAAGTAGAGGATTTCCTATAGAAAAATAAGTTATTCAGACACTTGCTCACCTGCAAGCAAAGCATTTTGTCAAAATTGCCTGAATTCTAACCTACGTCCTTTTACTCACTAATCTGTTCATTAAACTGCTAAGTAACCACTACAAGCAATCGTCAATTGTTATGTACATATATCTCGCTATCAGTAGGACCACAACCCAATAAAACACATCTTCGATGCATGTTAGCATAAACCAGCTCTTCAGTGATATAAACACTTTTTATCACTTTACATGAACTTTACTATTCTTCAACATAAATATTTTATTATTATACGTATAGGTATAGATATATTATGTTGTCAAGTTTTATAAGGTCTTGTAGACAAATAGAGAGCGTTTCAAAAGTGTAATCTGTCACAATAATCGTTCAAATGTGACGATTTATTTCCATAATTTCGTGAATGAAGTAACAGCTGTATTCGAACTCATTGCCTTGTAGAATGTAGACTAATTGAATATTTTGAATGTCTTGGGTAGTTCCCGTTCTTGCATCGTTTTAGTATGTCGCACTTTTACTTCAACGCGGTTTGATATTCATTTCTATAGTTTCATATCCTAAGGTAAGAACGGAACCCCATTCCTGGGATACCGCTGTCTGTCACCAGTCTTAAGAACCGTGATTGCTACAAAGTTTGGTATTCTTCAATTGATTTGTTAAAGAACTCACAGAATCGCGAGTTCGACACCTAGTCGACGGGTATTTTATTAAATTGATTGATTGAAAACAATATCCTTCCACATCTAAGCACAGCCGGAATAATGTAGCCCATCAAATAAATTCCTAGTTTCACAGCGTCTGCGGTTAATCAATGATGTACCAAAAATCCCCGCATCCTGTTGCGGTTGCCCCGGCGCTCATGTTTAACTTGAGCCTGTGGTCCGGGGCAACCGGGAACATGTGGGGGGGGGGGGCTGCGGTCACCTCTGTGAGGCCACCTGGTGATCTGTGACAAACTTTGAGGATTATGGGGATAGGATGGGTTTTAATATTTACGGATGTGTTGGTGTTGTCTGTTTGGGAGCATTATGAGGATTTGAGACAGTTATTTGTGTCTGTTATGATTAACTATGAGTGCTTATATCTATGTACTTCGGTTTAGAAGCGTGTAAGATTGGATTGGTGAAGGGCAGATTCGATAGTACTTAATGCTCTATATGCGCATGTGTGCTGTAAAATTTAATAAACATACTGCCATTTATACGTGTGTCTAGTAATACTGAATTGGTATAAAAGTGAAACTGTGACCGGATATTAATGAAGACCATTAAGTTATCATACAGTCACACTATTTATAGATAGCAGTGGAATTTAATGCAGCTGAAGTAAATGATAAATGAAAAATGTATAAATGAAAACTAGAAGCTTGCAATGATTTTCCAACAAATGTAAATAACCATTCACTTCTCAGCAACGTTTTCTTTCACAAAGTTGTAAATAAGTAATAAAGTTGACAAAATCGTTACACTCCATGACTCCATGAAATTCAAAATATGTCCGAATTAACTAAACATAAAACTCGCTGCAATTTCTCGAATACGACTTAAAACTCAAGTTGCTTTTAGAGTTGGGACATGTTATAATCGATATAATTTCATCGACTATTTTTATCGTACCTATAACAGAGTGAGGAATTTAGGATTTGGGATGTTGTATTAGAATATCAAAGTACCTTGAAAAAATATTCGAGAATATTAGATTTGTAAAAATCCAGCTGATAAAGGTTGATCCTATTTTTTTGCCAAAAGAAACACGTGTCCTTTCTCACCTTCGTTATTCTTCGACACAACAACCCTTTCCCACTTAGTTTGAATAAATAAACGAGGAGTCGATATCTGTATCGCCCGTATCTCGGCTCTATAACTCGGATTTGGCGGGATCCGGGTTTCTGGCGAATTTAAACAATTGTGCGCCGCCTTTGTGAGACGGCCAAGTTTTTGAGTTATATCCTGATTCCTGGCTGCTCATACCCTTTTTGGTGTACAGCTTTATTTTATTAGGCATTTGGTTTAACAGATATATGTTTCGAGATAGCGTTTTACTTTGATTTTTGAAATCTTAATAGGATTATTGATACACTGCTTTACGTGTTTGAATAATGCAGATAAACTTTAAAGTGATAGCATTTTAAGAAAAAAATCACGTTCATATTAGAGGCCTTATGAAGGTTTTAATTTTGGCACAGATATTTATAAGTCTTAGACTTACTTAAATTGAATTCATCAAATGTATAAACCCAGAGGTTTTCATTACTTACATCCAATTTAATCATTCATTCTAAATTACTAAAAGACAATTCTCTTTTTTTTCAGAAACCGTTTGGAGAGCAACGCGGAGCACTGGTCAGCTTTACTGCTGTCGCTTCGAGAACTTACCGAGTGGGTCATCCGCAAGGAGACGGAACTGAACGCGCTCGCCCCGCCCAAAGGCGACCTGCCCGCCCTGCTGAAACAACAGGTATGAGGAAACAGACTGTTGACATGTTATTATGAGTCATTCAATGAGGATAATACTAAAAATACGGTCATCATGTCTATTCCAATGTGTGTGACGTGCCACGGGTAGGACAAGCTTCCGTAAGACTGGATCTTATCCCTGATTCTATCTTAGAATTCTAGTTCTAAGCTTAAGTCAAGTATTGGATCATTTCATCCTTTTTCAAAAATTGATTATCATAAAATAATAATTTTCGGAAGCGCTCGGTAACTTTCAGTTGTCGGCTAGGCTCACGTATAACGTGTTCTATAAGTTAGTATTATGAACTGAAACATTATGCTAGAACTATACACAGTTCTCAGTCACACATATAAAACTGTGCATAAAACAGCCACCCAATAGATACAGGCTGTTCTGACGCCCGCCGAAGCGCTAAACGACGCCATTTCGGTCACAGTTGCACCACAAAATGGTGGACCAAGCAATTCCACCGAGAGTAATTGTTTGGAACATCGAAACTTGCTCCAAATTGCTTTAAGAGCACCATTCGTATTAATAGAAATTGTTGTCAATGTGTGGGATGGAATGCTAGATAAAACCCATTCAGAATTGTTGTTCAAAATTTCATTTTTCAATTACCTTTGCTTTGCGACGCTACCCCCGAATCTAAAATAGTACCCACGGCGTCAGCAACCTCCATACAAAATAATATAATATTAAATAGTCTAGTAATACATTTCTGAACATGTATATATCATACACAAACCTTTGCCTTCATAATATCTCATTAAAAGCTGTTTTATTCATTCACATCAACCTAATTAAACCATCTTTAAGAAACTTTACGTCACTTCAAGCAGACAAATAAACACATACAATTCCTTTAATAAATCAGTATCTATATATTAATATCAAAACCAATATCCAATTAAAATGATCACCAAATAACGTTAACCTAAATGAACGTAACTCAACGTTTAGTGTAACTTGACGGGTGTCAATAATTAGACCGCACTAATCCGCGGATCGCGTCGAACAAATCAACCGCTCTGTGACGAGGTGACGCTTATGCCAATAAATACATCAGTATAGAAAGCTCAATATATCTACGAAATATTGTGGACTTGAATAATTAATAAATCATTTTTAAATGATGTAACGGTTTACTCAAGCGTATTTATCGGGGTAGCCCGACTAGTTTCGGACCTAACCGGAGTCCTTAATCATGAGCAGACGCGGCGGGATCGCGAGTCGAACTGATCGGAGTCGAGCGATCCCGCCGCGTCGCAACTGTCGTGAGAATGATTCATTATTAAATATAATAAATATAATGAAACATTCTCACGACAGTTACTATCAAAATAATCATTTTAATATCAAAAACATGTAACCGACTTTAAACAAAAAGCTACTGAGCCAAATTTCACGAAATGATGGACCGAGATGACAGCAATTTCACGTTAAATGAAAAAAAAACAATAAAATGGGTTCATCCAGTCCGAAGGTAACAATTTAAAAAATCCAACGAATTGAAAACGTCCTCTTTCTTGAAGACGTTTGAAAAAGATAGGAATTATTGGCTAGTTTAATGTGTTCACATCACCATTGTCTTTTTGTTGTGTCATTTAGTGCTTTTCTGTTTAAATCCCGGACTTATTAAACATTCTTTTATGTCTTCTTCGGGTCACTTGTTAGTTTTACTTCCTCTGTCTCCATCCACACTTACACAATTTGCATAAGACTTGACTTACCGACTTATGTTACTCTCAATTGAATTTCTTACCAGACTATTGAAAATGTATTTGAAAATAAATGCAAGTGGAACTTCTGGTTCCTCTATCAAATAATAAAACAGCCACAAAATGGCGGATTTAGTGGCGGGAATGTGTGGAATGTTAACAAGCGTTTAAGGGTACTGTAATCGGTGCTAATCGAATTTTGTGGGTAATGTACAATATAGGAACGTAGTTTTGTATGTACCTGGCACTTATGTATTATTAGATTTACCTGTGCCTTCGATGTAGATTGTATTAATGGTTATATTTAGGAAGAGTTAAAAGAAAACTTTGAATAAGTAATGTGAGGACGAAGATTTTTGGAAAATAACAATTATGTAGATTAGACCTTTTTCTGATCTTCTGGCCCATCTAAAACTTTGTGAACTTGCATATTTGCTAACTATTCTCGTTAGTAAGGACAACAATTGATCAACCATCATCATCATCATCCACTATCTACTTTATTTGACTGCTTTCTATTCTTTAATTTTGGTCAACCACCTATAACCGTGATCCTCTTTTCCAGGATGACCACCGCGCTTTCAGAAGACAGCTGGAAGACAAGCGTCCAGTCGTCGAGAGCAACCTCCTGAGCGGTCGCCAATACATCGCGAATGAACCACCTCTCTCGGACACGAGCGATACCGAAGGTTAGTAGCAACATCTGTTGGTGGAGCTGTGAACTTGAGTTTGTAGTTCGTATTTGTTTTAAAAGATGGCGCTGTTGTCAGTCGTCGTTTTTAGTGAGCAGGTTTTTTGCATGTTTCGAATAGATTAGGATCATATCCTATTTTATGAAAAGAAATTCATTAATTATCTGTATTTACTTATTTATTGAAATACATAATATGTTTTTTTTTTTCATTTAACGTTAATCAGTAAAGACAATAATTTGTTTTATTTACATTCAGTTACTCGCAATCTGGTAATAGAGAGATTTTTTTAAATAAAAATACCCAAACACAACTTTATTACGAAAATGTTTTGCACATTTAACTGGAAAACCAAACAAAGCCCGTGTGACCAACTAACTCGTTTCCCTTAAAAACTACGATTAGAATGGAAATGAAAAACATGGAATGGATTCCGCTCCGTGCGCCGCTCTACCAAATACAAATTCCACCTGCCGTATACACAACATCAATATTCAAAAATCTACAACTCGAAATAGGTCAACAGAGGAACTAGTTTCAGGATATTCCTACTTAACTAGCGGACTATTAAACATGATGAATAAAACAGTCAAGTGATAGTCGGACTCACGATACAGAGTGTTCCGTTCAAATTAGGCTAAAGATTTGATTTGATTTGATAAACAAATCGTTTAGATGATAAATACGTTTGTAAGTTTCAGTAAAGGAGTCTAAAATAGGTACTCTATTCTTTGCGAACTCAGCAAGTCTTTAACTCTGAAGTCCCACTCCTATAATTATAAATAACATTTTATTAATACACGTTAAAGGTACTAAATCTGTAACTACGATCATACCAATCCCCGTAGGAAAAGAAGAACAAGAGACCAAAATAAAATCCACAAGAACAAAGCAGAAAAACGCAAAGAAACAGCTCCATTGACAAACAACTACCTTCGTCATTGCATATCTCATTTCCATTGTCAGCAACACTCCTGTAGATATAGATAATGCGTCTGAAATCTGTCCGAGTGTACGTCAAAGCGCATTGTTCCGCACTAGCGCCGGTTCACACCTTGATTGCCGCCTGACACCGCCTGCTATTTGCATATTTGATGCCCGACGTTATTGAGACGCTGCCCATTCAGCTTCGCCAACTGTGTTTGAATATGAATTTAATTTAGATTTAACTTTATACATGGATAGGAGTTGTTCCAGGCTTTCAATTTTCGGATATAATTGAAATAGTGGACGCATATCTAGAATCTCAAATGGTGTAATTCAAAAATCGTGTAAGCCAACAAAAAGCTAAAAGCAAAACAATAAACAAGGAACAACAATGCAGTACAACGAAAATTCTAACACCAAAACGCCGTATCACAAAAGCGCAGCTCAACAAAGCAGTGAACAAGTGAATGAATGAACGAGTGAACGCAATTAGAAGCGTACCGGCCGCGCTAATTGCAAATTCCGTGCGGAGCGGCTCAATCAATATAGTTTGCATTCACAAGGTGATAGCAATCGGCTAGCGGCAATCAATCGGCAGCTGCAGTGATTGATTGCGCCCGACGATTATGTTTTTAAGCGGTCAGCGATGGAGGGTTAAGTGCGCTTTGATGATTATTCAATGTTTTGTGGCCTCGTGTGGATGTCCGATGGATTAATGTGTGATTTGCTGGAATACGAAATCGATATGAATTAATTTATAACGCATTAGTCATATATCAAGAAAAACTAACTAAATCTAAACATATGCATCCCTTGCAGTGTCATAGTCATTTAACTTGAAAAATCAATGATACCATAAAAATCATAATGAATGAGAACAAGAACCAGAACAAAATAACTATCGAAAATTACGTTGTAATAAATATAATGAGGGCAGATAAGGTGTATCATAACCATAACAATGAACTAATAATACACGTCTACAGGTTGTCAAAAACAAATCACACAAACATTAATTAATATCATCACTATTACCACCCCGAAGGCAAATTGGCAACTCAAAATGTAAATTAGCAGCCGATACAACACGTCACTCAAGTTCGCAAGCTAAATGCCAGTTTACCGGCATTATAATTGGCAAGCTGGCAAGTGCTGAGCTTACGTCCATGCGATAGCTGCCAGTTGCCAGTCTTGAGAGATGAACGAAGGATTAAATGCCTGTCGGTCTTGCTGTTTCGGGGAGGATGCCTCTGTTTTCCTAAATTGACTGGCACTTGCCAAATACTGTCGTATGTTTTAGCTAATTGGCTCTCTTTGTCAAACCTGAACTGTTATGTGAAATTTCAGGCGTGAATGTTCTATGAAGAATTACTGTAAGAAGCATTAAATACATCATAATTTACTCCAAAACGGTTAATACTAAAGATAAATCTAACACGTAATAACAGTTATTTCCCATTGAAAGCGATATCATAAATAACACAGCTAGAAATCAAACTTATATCTATAAAGTATCCGGGCGTTCGTAGCCGTCCGTTACGGCCATTGGTTAACTCGTAAATTTGAAAACAGGACCTCCCGGGGAGCCAATGAGGAACGATTTGGACATCGACGTTTGACCAATTCCATCATTTTTATCGAAGAATTAAAGACGAGAGGTTGTTTTATTTGCTGCTAATGGACTGCGAATTATATTTTCATTTTGAAGGATCGAGTTCATTGGACTTGGGAATTTGTTGATTGGTATTTTTTAGCATTCATGTTTTGATTTGGGTCGGGAAGGAATTTTGATAAGCGAAAGTAATGAAAAGTTTGCCATAATAGCAATTAACAGTTCTACACAAATTCAACCATCAACCTAACAACTCTCTCGGTTTAGTGCTAAACATTGATCTGTTCAATGTTGCACAATCCAACATAAGTAATACATCCCAATATTCATTTTAGCTACCTAAAATTTCCGACCCACTTCATTATTTTCTAATCTGACTTACGGGCAAAAATTCTTCCCCATCCGTACTGAAAAATTCAAACATTCCACATCCATGTACTGTATTCAATATTTCAGGATTACATTCCCCCAAATCCGTTCCCAAAAATTCCTCGCGAAAGCCGCATCAGCCAAAAATGTAGGAAACTAGTGACAGGAAAAAAGTCGGATAAATTCGTAAGTCGATTGGCGTGGCCGCATCTACCGGAGCTGAGTGCTTCTGAAGCCCTGTTTCGATGACAAATACTTTTCGTGCCTAGTTATATATTATGTTGTGTTGTTGTAAGGGTATTTTGTTTGAAGGTAAATATTGGATGGTGTCTTTAAGATTCGGGAATTTTACGGCTATGCAGGCTGAATGTTTTGTAGGTATAAATATGTGCTGTTTGTTTTTAAAGTTTTGTTAATAAATTTCAGGCTTATGATTGGCTTAAATCATAAGCCTGAAATTTATCTTTTAACAAACAAACTATGTTTAAAAGCTTCAAAAAAAGATCATCTATTTCTGCAACTAAAATCTAGACGTCGTCTGGGAGAACCTTCAGCTTTAAATTTCATAGTTTCATAAAACAGAACTACGCAATTTTATATTGAAATGCGATGCTAACTAAATTACTGAACCGTTATAAGAGAAAAATGTTGCAAGATGAGAAAAAAAATGAAAATATTCGGTCGAAAGCTCCGCGGACGACGAGTGCCTCGTTTGAATCCGTGCGCTAGTGACAAAGCGAGTGGACTTGAAAGCCTACTGGTTTCATAAAAATATTCCTGCTGTTTGCGGCTTGTTTTTATGAGAGGCTTTAATGTATTTACAGGTTAGGAGGTCATGTATGGACAGTGGACGTGCTTCTGAATTAATTTGACAGAAATAAATAAAAAATATATTTTTGAGAGCTTTTTGCTGGATCAGCAATTTACTTTAGATTTGATACAAACGAGGACAATGTAGAAATAACTGCATTTCAAATGGGGTGAAACATTCAGGCTTAACAAAATAGAACTCAAAACAATTTGGTTAATATATCACTAACTAATAGAAGTGCTTAACGTAATAAAGCTATCAAAGCAGACTACCAAAATCTTGAAATGTTTCAACTCTACGATCTACAGTACAACAACAATCTCGTATAAACTGGTCAAAAATTCCTATTGGCTGAAATTTCAGGCGCAAACTATGCCAGTGCAATTTCTCAAGTGAATGTTGAGGAACTCACGATGTGGAAATAACGATGTAATTATTAAATTCCCACCCCTTTTTCGCCGCGGCTCCGCTTGACTCTCACGCTCTAGATATTGAGGGCTCGGAGTGCGGCCTTCGAGCATTCGCGACTCACAAGTGACGCTGACATGTTTATTTTGGATTTTTAAATTAAATTGCTCTGGTAATGCTGGTTGGAATGTTTTTTTGTGAAGATGGTGGTGGTTTTGGGGAAAGTTAGATTTTATTTTGAGTACTTTTCGAAATTCTTGAGTAGAAAGGTACTTATAAACATAAGGTAGATACTATAGACAGATAGAGTTGAAAGCAAGTGGCAAAAATGGGATGACGTCGTAATCTTACTCCTTTCCATTTACTACTTTAGTTTCAAGATCTGCATATGACAAACGGTGACACATCCATAAATCATCCGAAGCCTACCAAATGATCATTATCAATAGAAAAGCATCCTCTTTTTCGAATTGTTCATAAACAAGAACACTGATTACTTCTTACAATTTATTTATGTAGAAGCACCCGACCAAATTTATTTATTTCAACCAGAAATAATTCTCATCATTTCCATCTTTGGTCCAGCAGGTCGCGACAACGAAGGTGACTCCCGAGGCTACCGGTCCGCGGAGGAGCAGGCGCGAGAGCTGGCCCGCTCCATCCGCCGCGAGGTCGCCAAGCTGGCTGACAAGTGGAACACGCTGGTAGACCGCAGCGACGCCTGGGGACGGTGCCTTGATGACGCTGTGCAGGTAAGGATTTGTGAAGATTACCTTCAAATTCTGAATGAAAAGGTCTTGTTTTTTTTTAAAGAGGCGTTTTCCAGGCGCTTCCAAAACGTTACAGTGGGTAATGACTCTAGGTGCACGGATCTCGATTAAGGTCTAGAACGCTTTAACTATACCTTACCTCAGATATTGAGCAGTTCTCTTAAATTTAGTAATTTTAAATGGATAGGATAATGGGAGCTTTAAAAAGCAGTTTGAAATACAAATCATTTGCTGTTGCATGTGGCAGCAATCCACTCGCCTTATTTTCTGCTCACGCCCTCTAAATTTTTTAGTTGACAACTCTATTCAAGTCGATAGCTTTTAAGCCCGAAACAAAACACAGATGGCGTTACTCAACGCTTTTATCTCGTTTCAAAGACTTCACACAAAGCCGTCTAGCGGATGTCCGGAGTAAAACACAATATTGTGATGATTCTATGAATTAGCTGTACAGCATAATCAAAACGCTGACTCATGAAACATTTAGGGAGGTCAATGAACTCGATTATTCTGTGAATTGAAGTTTAAACACACACATAGGTACTTCGATATTCTCATATAAGTAAATTAGGAATCGTAAAATTAGTGTCGTTATTATAACTGTATTGTAAAAAGCAAGAGAACATACAGTAATGAGAAGTATTATTTTTTACACGACAAGAGATACTTTACATTTGCTATATCGTTAAAATAGCTGTTGCCCGCGACTTCGTCCGCGTGGTTAGAAGATATAAGTTATGATTTATACCTTTAGCTTTATATATTAGTATAGATTAAAAATTCGCATACATTTTGGATTCCCTTTATAAACCTTGCATGATAAACATACATACAAACATATTTCTAGAGATTAATATCCTAAACCGGGCTTCTAATAACATATTACGACACTGCACGTCACTCTGATTGCCCCATAACTTCACTCACATGCACACCGCCAAGCAGAATTACCATGAATGACATTTGTGTCCTAAATCTGTGCGGTGTAGCAATAAAGTAGGAAGTGATACAATGGAAGTTAATGCTCGCCTCCCGGCGCCGCTCACGCCTCGCCCTGAATAGCCGCGACTCAATCAACTAGCTAACAGAGATGTGTGGCACTGGAAGTGCTTGGGTTTGGTACTAGAGGTCTCTGAATTTGTTATTTTGAATTAAAGATTTGTTGTAAAGAGAAGATTGTCGTAATAGTGTATTGAGAATATGATCCAGGTGCAGTTGAATAGAAAAATAATGCTGGAAATGGTGAGGGACTTTGTTTACGCACTATCAATGTTTATTTATTGAAAATATACAATATCGGTTAAAGTTAAATTTCTTATATCACAAGCAAATATTTATGCTTCAACATTATTATTCCTCTGACAAACTATCCTTTGAACGGTTTTAATTTCGTCTACTTCAAGATCAAATACTCCCCAAACCGCACTCAGCATTGAATCAAGAGTACGCTTCGTATCGCTTCCAGTATGCACTGATGTGCGTCACAAGGCGCGCCTACTGCGTTAATTGTCGTCAATAGTGTCAGGATTCGCTTCACAATGATCTGATAGTGTTGGTATGTCGGTATGTCTGATCGAATGCGACACTCCACTCCCTGTCTCTTCGTTAATTTTGGTTCAAGTATTTCCGTCTGGCGCCAATATGGCACAAATATTTGATCCAACCTGATGATTATCCACGGTTTTATTTCAGAATGTAAAATCTGTGTGGCTACCGTTTTAAGGAAATGCAACATAAAATTAATTCGAAGTTCCGATTATGATAATATTGTCCAGTAATTATCCCACTTCATGAAAAAGACTGCTTTATCTCTTACGATGATTCGTTCCCAATTTTTGTTTGGGTATTTCTGCTTATTGGGCTTTTCTGCAGCTGTTTCTCCTCCCATCGATTGCCAGTAGTTTTAAATAAAAAAAACTCGCATAACAACCGCTCAGATAACACACAGTCAAAAATAATCTTCAAGAACTTAAACACGGTTACAAACATGATCCTGAAAGCATACCTACATAATATCAGCTTCCAAATTCCAAAGCTCATTTATGTCAACCATTACAATGTACACATTACTATGACAACTTACTCTCATGTCAGTAGCTCGTACTCTCGGTGCACTATGGCTGCAGGCAGTCGGTTGAACGGCAGCGCGCGTCACAGCCGCTGCGCTCACACAAAAGCTTGCAGATCGACTCGCATAGGGTTGCCAAGTCACCGAACCTTGTAGTCGGACAGACCTGCCTGTTTGGTTCGGACATTTAGCGAAGAAATATTAAAAAATAGAACACATGCAACTAATCTTACAGAAAATAAATCCTTATGCGATAGTCTAGACAACCAAACTAAGAAACTACGTATATCTGAACCTGAACTAAGTTATGAAGTAACACACTATAACTATGAATACCTATTATTTTAAATTACTCTTCTATACATGGTAACATAATAACTTTAAAAAGCCGGAGACCCTACATTATTGAAGGTTTTGAGTATTCAAAAAATTGTTTGTAAAGTCAATCTAGCAGTTATTACCATAAAGCTTATAAGATTGTAATGAAATACAAATAAAATCGAATGCTTGTCAGTCTTACAAAATTCACACAACATCAAAAAGCCTAATTGTATACCATATTTATACTTCTGCGTGGCAGCCCTAGACCCGCGTCGCGTGCTTACTGACACATTGTTCGCCCTGCTTACTGCCTATGGCAATTATAGAAAGACTGTGATTTATCATTTCTGGCTAGGATTACGTTAAGTCAAGTAAAAGATAATACGGATTATATTATATGGTTACTCTCGCCTATAGACTTAATTTTAGCTAGTTATAATAGTCGATATCTCTTTACTACTAGGAAGGTTACTAGGAAAACCTTTGGATAAGTTGACTTTCTCCATGCTGTATCTCATGAACAGTGATTGCCATACAGTACAAATTTTCACACATGATTGCTATTCTGTTGCCGCTGTAACAACAATTACTAAATATAAAGGTCGAGATTGTTGTTTAAACTAGTCAATTTGTGGATATCCACCCTAAAATAATAAAACAGCCAAAGATAGATCTGGATGGCCTACAATTAAGGAGGCCTATGTCCAGCAGTGGACGAATATGGGCTCTGAACGAACTCTGTTAAAACGACAACAATACAAACTGCCCGCCAAGGATAGGGCAGCAGGTGTTACGAATAATAAATCAAGAACTGTTTGAATCCTGGCTTGAAATTATATTATTAGCACGTAAACCTGGATAAAACTGAGAATAAACAATAGTTTAACGTAACTTCATCTCTATTTATAAACTTTTTTAAATAAAGCTTGCCAAGTACGATTCGGACTTGAACTCGACGGGTTCCGTACCATTAAACATAAATTTATTTATTTGTTGTGATACGGCTACAGAAATATACTCTCGGGCTTGTAACTTCTCATTGCCTTCAGAGCGTGACGTCCCGGGTTCGATGCCGGCAATAAATCACTGGAACTATTTTAATTACGCAGACGTCCACTGAAGTTTCCGATGTGGCAAACATAAGTTTATGTTGCAAGGATGCAAATAAATTTCACTTATGTACTATAAGATGTTAAACTTAGGTTAGTTTTAAAATAAACATATATTATTATAGCAAAGGACAGGCTCTCTGCTCTCCTGGGCGCCTATTTAGGCGATTACTAATAAGGTTTGATCTTGGAGTATTCAAACTACAAAGAAACATCCAATATTATTTATTTGCTCTGATTTAATTTGTTTGCTCATTAACCTAGTTAATTATTTTCTTTGAAATCCTACCTTTCCTTTAAGAACTGTGAAACAAATAAAAAACGCGGCTCAGAGAATTTTGTAAAAATAAGCTAATTTTAAAAAACACATCATCTGTTAAAATTTTATCTATAAAGCTTTTACGGTTCATGAGATACAGCCTGGTGAGAGACATACGGACAGACAGCGGGACTGACTTCGGTTTTACTCTTTGGGTGGGCAACCCTAAAACATTACAGATCGAATTCCAAGCGCTCTCCAGACAATATATTCAAACAGTTTCTAAATCCAGAAAGATAACGTTTATGTCTAGACCAATTTCCAGGCTAGTCCGGTATTCTGTGACGATGTTAGCACTAATCTATGTATATCGGGTTGCTTAGCATTTTGCCGATAACAATACGAGGCGGTTCGTTACCGACGTCGTTATGCGACCACTTGCGATGAGTGCTAGTGTTGTTACCGAGGAATCGATAAAAATATCGATATTTTTTGCGTTGAAATCGCGTGTGAATGTACTCGTAACACTGAATAGAGACAGAAAGTTATATCTTGATTATTGATGAATACAAAAACGACTCTCGCACTATGTAATGTAATCCTTGTTTCGAAGGCTTTGTCACAAACATTCTAGTAACATGTGTGTACCTAACACACAGAAACCCAGAGCCAGAACTAGTATTCCGGGATCATGAAACTGATAATATACTTTCTTCAATATTTGTAGGTTTTCTAATTTTTCTAGATTAAGTCTAACCAAACTTGTACTTTACATATTAAATAATTACGTCACGTCACGATCTGATCAATTATTTGAAACAATGCGATTGAATGTTGCACAGAATTAATCATTGATCAAGTTAATTAATACATACATCTTTTAGTGCTTGCTCAGCTAATCTTGATTACGTGACGTTGTGCATAGTGAGGTAAGTGAGAGCGTGATCATACAGCCTTCTATGATTTCATGTTGTCTCTTGGTACTATAATTATACAGTTAAAATATGATAAATGAGCAAGAACGTATGTAGATAATAATTAATCAAATAAAGACAAAAACACTTCATGTTCTCCACGCGTTTCAAATAAATAAAATAGCAATTGCATAAAGCATAAGTAAATAAAATGAATCTCATCGTATTCAACGAAGTGACGCCTTAATCCGCGACCCACTTCCATGCCGATGCATCTGAAAAGTATCGATATCGATAATATTAATTAAAACAATCCCATCCCTACATAAAAGATTCAGGGAACCGTTCTCGTTAGCGGCGATCGGTTCAATCCGTTACAAATTGTCATATTTTTTATCTCACTTTCTTTTCATATCGCGGATGAAACGGTAATATCGACATTTGCTGAAACATTATAATTAAGATTATATAATCGGATTCATGGATATGTATTTGTTTTGATTTGAATTTCTTTCTGTAACGGGACTTTTCTGGGTTTTAGAAATTGATATAATCGTACTTACTACATTCTATTATTTCACTCTATGGTGTTTAAAATCCCCATTTTAAACACCATTTATGGGTCTCAAAATGCCTTGATGTTTCAGTATGCAATAACCACTTTATTGTCTTAATCTTGTCATTGTATATTCAAACTTTAATATTAACATAAATATTATGAACTTGAATCACTTAAAATCAAATTGACACATTGAAGTCTTACAATACCTATTTCTGAAACAGAGTAATACAAACATTCACATTCTGAAAATCAAGTAGGAACTCTCGCAATATTTTCCTCCAAATTTACTCAACATTTTCCAATAAAATCCATATTTGAAATAACTTCCGCGCGGGATACCGATGTACACCATCGTTTCGAATGGACCGCATTATAAATTCAATTCTATTCTATTCGGGACGGGCGGCCATACTTCCAACCCTATGACGTCACGTTTTTATTTGAAAAATTGTGTTTGCAGTTTTTAAGTGCTTTCAAAATATGGAATAAAAATGTCGCGGAATAAAGTTGTGCTGTGTTTACTCTTTTAGTGCTTTTGTATTGGTTTGTGGATGTCAATGTATGGAAACGAATTTGTTGTGGACTATGTAAATATATTAGTTTTAAGTTTTTAGATAGGTAGGTTGCTAATGCTCGGGTATTCAAGAATTAGTCACCAGCGTGCAATGTTTGATCCTCGCCTGAGACTAACATTATTATGACTCATATTATTAGATAAATTCCCTATTCTTCTTTATAAAGTTATATAAAGTAATTTAAGAAAAAATAGATTTTTGTGTAAATTAACATTTTCTCTATTGACCAAGTGCCTTAAATTGTGTTAAATAGTCATTTCCAACAAAAGCTTTTTAACTTTAAAATAGAGCTGAGACTCAACGTATGCACGCTCCAGTATTCGATCAATCTCTAATCCATCTTCTGCTCCAATCTTGTCGTCACCATTTTAATCTTTCTACAACAGTCCACTGCCTACCCCCTACAACAATGTAATACATATAATAAAAATAATCCAGCACATTAATAAACAGAGCTATCCTGGCCCTACACGATCAGCACTCGTGCTAATGTATGCGAGGACACGGCGCGTCTGCGGGCTACGGTGACCATGATGCATGGGACCGCTGGACAGGGATAATGTAGCTTAGTGCAGAGGCCTCACAAACTATGGCCAGATTACTTGTGTTTGAAGATTCGTGCAATATTATTCAAGAGTTTACAAACGTAATGTAATCTGCGAGTATGAGAAAAACAGAAAGCAGAATGCATTTTTATAATTGT
The DNA here is from genome assembly GCF_003590095.1 of Trichoplusia ni. NCBI lineage: Eukaryota > Metazoa > Arthropoda > Insecta > Lepidoptera > Noctuidae > Trichoplusia > Trichoplusia ni. Next base: position 3,563,686 of record NC_039493.1, read on the forward strand.
TGGAAATTCAAAGAAATAAGGGAGGGTAAAATATTGATTTCATCATCATTATCATCCACAGCCTTTTTCCTCCCACTGCTGGGCATAGGCCTCCCCTTTCTCGTGCTAATTTCTAAGGTACTGTGTCAACCACATCAAGACTCGACACTAACCTTTAATTTTTCTTTACAATGTGTTATTTTTTTATATTCAATTTTAACGCCATTTGTAGATCATCTGGCCCATTGCATCGAAATTGTTATTTTAAAAGTGATGAGTCAATTATTTTTGTGTCTTATGCGAATGGTAGAACATTCGCATAAGACAAAAATAATTGACTTTTTCTATATGAAATAAATTTGCTATTAATTACTTGAACTCATGGAGCCCCTACTTCCAGCCTACGTAACTAAGCGAGTACAGCAGAACCGTGACTTCGCAAGGGAATTTTTTGTACACACGGTCACACAGTTTGTATATATTGCTCTAATTGATATACCGTGTAACTGACGGATTTGTTTGGCCGCCTGTACGCCTGTTGATACCCTTGATGGAGTGGGTTTTAGCTAAAACTGCTGAATAAATACGTCCCGCTAAAGTGTGGGCTTAGATTCGGGTTTTTGATGCGTATTTTTTGATGTTTGATAGATTTGGTTTAGAGTTTGGAAGGTATACAAAAAAGATAAAGTGGTTTTTTAGCATATAATAAATGTGGCTTAGGTAGGTGTTCATTTTACTAAAATAGAAGAATAAATAAATGCGATTAACATCACATACATTGTTCTGAACGCAAAGTACGTTGCTAAAGCACTTGTGTTTTGGAATTCAGATACGACAAAGGTACCACAAACACCCAGACGCGAGACAATGTAGAAATATGATTTTTTTCATTGTCCCGACCAGGGATCGAACCCGGGACCTCAGAGCTAGCGACACCTTGAAACCGGTGCATACGCCACTCGACCACGGAGGTCGTCAAATTATAAGTACCAGATAAAATAAAAATTCAATACTCTTCTTGCAATATGTACATTAGTTAATTTTAAAACAAAAACCTTCGCAGTTCTCACGGTGTGGTCAAAAACTCAGAATTAAAAAATATCTGCAGATAAAAATAACAGCACTGCCACAGCTGATATGACGCAAAACTTATAACCATAAATACAAATAAATATCCTTTTAATAAACAAATGATGGTCACTGCAGCAGTGAACGACAATAACACTGTATGCAAATTAAATAAATCCTAAATTTATGTAAACACCAAAAATGAATTTGAACCAATATTTGTGGTTTACCCACTGCATTTATATCGCGAACGAAATTAATTATTCTTTGGCGAAAAACTTTCCAATTTTCAACCTTATTCAGTCGCGTTAAGAACTAGGTTTGTTATAAAGGAGTTATAACACTTTTTCGCGGTGCTCGCACGTTGAAATGTTATTAAAATAAATCGTTCTGCGGTCTCCGCTTTCTGCCGTGTTTTTGGCGAAAATATTTGGCGTTTTTCTGTATTTCACTTGAAACTGCAAATGGTACTTTATCTGTTGCGACGGCATGTTTGTGACGAATTTAATTAACTTTCAAATGTATTCAGAGTTTAATTAAAATACTAATGTTGATTGGGATTTTGTGGGAATTGTGGGTCAGAGGTTGTCGTGACGAGGGTCCAAAGATTGAAGAAACTATACATCTGTTGTCTGTTAGTTAGACTTAAATAACATTATTTGTGATTAGAAATTTATGTGAAGATAGATGAATAGTTTCTTGACCAATTGAACCAGTAAACTGGTAAACTTATAAAGAGATACACGCTGGAATCAAATTCATGAATTCAAGATCTGTATAATTTCGAACGCTTAACAAATAAATAGCAGGGGTTGAGTATTGAATAAAAATTGACGTTTACTTTCAAATAATTAATATAACTCATAATTATTATATTATAACGGTTTACTCACGCGTATTTATCAGAATGAACTGACTAATTTTGAAGCCAACACAACTCCTTTAAGCATGATTAGTTCTAACTGACTAAAATGATCGCCTCAAAAAAAATATTAAGTATATCAGCTAATTTGATCTTCATAACCTTACAGACTAATCAAAGTAAGTATCTACCTTAAAACGTTGAACCTGGATCCAGTAAGTAACAAATCTAGTCTGGTCCACATTGTGGTCACAAAGTATATGACTTAGAATCACGGACCGTTGCACTCTCATCCCGAGACTTTAATACCAGTAAAATGTATAACGATCCCGTTTTAGCGACACTACTCCATGTCCTGGGATTGCATCCTGGAAACATTGTATGTGATTGTGTAGCAACTGTTATGACATATCGAATGGCTTTTAGTTTGTATGAAAAGTTTTGAAGCATGCAAACATAAAAAAAACCGGTCAACTGCGAGTCGGATTTGCGACACTTAGGATAACATAAAGATACACTTATGAAGTATTTTATTTTTAACAAAAAATTATTACATATTTAAGCTTTTTTTTACTAACCCCTATGGACATTATATTTTTATTTTCCTTATTTATTTTTAAGTTATACGGTTCTGATTTTACCCTTTGAGTTTTGTACCCAAAGGGTAAAATCAGAACCCAAAAATCTGATCCAAAAAGACTGCTTTAAGAGTTACTGTTCTCTTCGTCTTCACTACGAAAGGGGACTGGACGTTACATCCCGTTGCACCATATAACTAAACTAGTGCAATCGTACACATCTACCATCAATTGATCACACAAACAAAACCGATCAGAACGGAAAAACTACGCAATAAAACTATTGAGCAATCACCCAAATAAAAAAAACGGAAATAACAGACGGAACCGGGATCTAAACTAGTACATATAAATCTATATATAACTGCTCCACTTTTATATGTTCACGTACGAATCACATTCCAATAGTTAATGTCCCTTGTGCTCAATGAACGTTGCAGTTGCGCGCGCGCAGCTAAGTGACAGATATACGGGGGACGGCGCCGGCGCATGCGCACTGCGCATGACTCGAATACGGAATTATTTAGACTGTCGATTTAGTTTTGCGGTTGTCGTTATGAGTGTAGTTTTAATTTTGATTGTTGTGTGAAGCCAACTATGGTTGATAAAAACACACAAGGTAGCTTCGAAGTGAAAATAATTTTAAAATAGTTATTTAGTAACCTTGGATGAAAAGTAAAATTTTAATCTTGAGTATAGTTGTTAATATTTCTGGTCATTTAAAACTTCTTTGAATGAGAAGTTGGTCTTCCCATGCAGATATCCTTACGATGATAGATCTGCATTCAACAAAAAAAAAAAACATAACAGTATCTTTTTTGACTGTATGTCTCTACATCATCAAAATTACTCTTTACAATGTTCAAAATCAAGACATTAAAATTTTGTATGACCGGACTCTATCTACACGTTATAAAATGAAATACGGTATAAAGCCAGCGTGCCCACAGCCTTACTTATTAAGTTATGACGTATGGGCAGTTACCAACATTGTGTTACAAACAATGCGCGTTACAATGTAAACCATGGTTCTTACACCATCAGCTTTCAGAAGAAAGTTATTTGATCCTAATTTAGGAATTAAGTTTCAGTAAAACTTGATATTTATAGTTTTATTTATTAACACAGTTTGGTATTATTTGTAGTCAAGACAAGTGTAGTGGTATGATTTATAATTTATATGATTAAACTTATAGACTAACTGTCAAAAAGACAATGTTACACGCATCACAATTTTATTTACATATACTTATAAAACTTATTATTAATAATAATGTTATAAAGCTGAAGGGTTTGTTTGTTTAAACGGTCCAATCTCAGGAACGAATGCTCCGATTTCAGGCATCATTGAAGAAGAATAGGCAAAGAGCTTTTTGTCCTGCAGTGGTACAGGAAAGCTGGAAGACAAAAAGATTTAAGAACTATCTTCATAACTAGCTTTCACATCATTCAATAGTCATTTCAAACTTTAACCCACGATTTGTAAACTCTACAAAAAGCATTTTACTTATTCTTGAATATCTTCTTTCCAGGTAAGCCCAGATTGAGATACATAACATCAGGTACTGCAATAACATTTACGGTAAGTACTAAACAGTCGATAAATAATGAAACGTCTTCCGTTGCGCGCTTAATCAAAATGATTTATATTTATTGCAATATGACGGCGCAATGAACAGTAAATATTTTCTATTCACGTTTCGTTTCAGAGTTATAGACTTAACGTTGTGAGGAGTATTAACAGCTTGTGTTTGTATACATGTATGAAAGATGAGTTTTGTTAGTGAATGGTTGAATTTCATGTTCTTACCTAGATTTTGAGATATGAATTTCGTTTTATATACTATCTATGTCCTACATTTGCACTTGTCTTAGGGAACTTTCTGACTAGATAGATAATTAACTAGTTATATGTTTTTATGTTAGATATTTCTCTAACATATTTTTGAATGAAATTAAACTGATAGTGTCGTATTATAATCAAACGAAGGATAGATTATAAGATCTTAAAATTCTTCATAATTAATTAGGATATGAAAAAAGTCACGTAAAATCTCTCCTTTTCAGCTGAATCTAATATCTGAACCCACCCCTAATATATGTAGTTTATTAATAGGCAAAACAATAATTCTCTTTAAGACACCTAAAAATGTTTGCTACATTTTAAACTACCGTAATTCACCCAAAGCCATCTTAAAACCTTCAATATCAAATTTTCTATCTATTAAATCAAGACCAGTCTACAACCCCCCCCCCCCTACCCCAGTCACCATGAAGGTCCTATCAGCACCACACATGCTCTAAGCCGGCCATCAGTTACCGCGCCTAATAACGACGGCATTAATATGTTAATGGCTGCACACTGTGCCCGACAAGCTGGACGCTGGCCAAAATTCAAATTGCACATTTTTGCCTCGCTATGAATTGACAAGGTGTTACATTGGTCTGCGAGATTGGATATTGGTTTTAGATTTTGTTTTTTTTTAATTTCTTGTTGGAACTTAAATCGTGGTTGTTGCCAGCAAATTATATAAATTAGACTGCTAAGTCTATAGGGCTCATTGAAAATTCATTGCTGCAATGAATGGCACCCTGACATCCTGGCTTGCTCATCCATCTTAAAGTTTGATAGACTATAACATCTAATATATAAAATTCCCGTGTCACGATGTTAGTTACCGTACTCCTCCGAAACGGTTAGACCGTTTTTTATGAAATTTTGTATACGTATTGGGTAGGTCTGAGAATAGAACAACATCTATTTTTCATTACCCTTAGTGATAAGGGTTGCTCACACTAAAAAACATTATTTTATTTTTTGGACGAAATTGATTGTTTTTATTTTTTTATAATGTGGCAAATAAAATACATACAACTAGAAAAAAAAAATCGGCAAAACAACGTTTGCTGGGTCAGCTAGTAATTATATAATTTTCATATCAGCTGATAACCCAAAATTACACAAGAATAACATTAAAACGTTCGTAAATACGGTGCATGTCTTGATACAATGTGAACTTTAGTTTGAGTATAATTAAAGAAGATTTTTCATCAGCTATATTGATTAAACTGAGTAAATATACATTAACTGTTAATACATGTCTCCTAGAAACATCTTGTAATCTCTATTATTGTTTAAATACTTCGAATGCAAGTGAACGAACATTGAACCGTAAATATTTACACGTGTTTTAATACACTTTGATGATTTACATTGAAAGTATAAGAAAAACACAACAAATTAAAAATAGTGTAGTGATTGATAGCAATAAATTATAACATTCTCAGTATTTAATACATTGATACTATTTTTCCCATATTTTGATTATTATGTAAACGTAATGTATACACTGTGATTTTTTAGTCGTCTTACAAAAGCAGCCCAGTTCATGTATCCGACGTAAAATACCCCTAGGCGCGATTATAATTTTTTATCATCAACTAGTATAATAAGTACGAAGAAAAATTAAGCAAGAGAAATTTGAAAATACTCTTAAAAATGATAAAAACGCCGCCGCCCGCACCCCTCACCATTGTTACAAGGCTCGGACCGCGCTCGCAACAGAGCTGTGTTTCCAAAAAACTACGAATTGCATCATAATATTGAATAAAAATTGCATTTTAAATATATTCAAATCTCATAAATACCTATTTTGTATTATGAACGTGTTCTAGTCATTGGATACATGAACTGGGCTGCTTTTGTAAGATGACTAAAAATCACGGTGTATGTTTATGTCTGTTTACATTTGACACAAGATCAAATTTGCCAAAACTGATACTAAAAGGATTAAATTTAAATAAAACATAATCAAAACAAGTTACTCAAAACCCAATACCAATAATCAATTTAACTTTTTGCCAACAATCCCTCATTCGTCCCACTGTGTGCCATCAGACGCTACTAATTACTCGTACCAACATATACCGTGTTGACAAAGTTATTTGATCAACATGCTATAAATTACAAGCCACTAATTATCTTAACGGATTGCTACCCAAAATTGAATTTCAATCGTATTGGGTTTATGGTTTTATACTTTACTCGATAAATTGTCATTTAATTTTCCCATCGCGTTGTATTTTTGGGTATGGAAGTAATGTGATTGATAGTTTTTTGAAAATGTAGTCTTGAGAATAGTTTTAAAACTTAGGACAGGTATATTTCAATAGGTAGCTATTTTTTTATTTTCTTTTAATTTTTAAAATTACATACTTAGCAGTTTTAAGAATTTAGTTCATTTACTATGTTTCTATTTATTTGGTTTTATAATTTATCTGTTTATATTTTCTATCTACATTGATTAACTTACAGTCTAAATATAACCACTGAAAATCAACAGAACTTTGTCCACGTGTCATCCATTTGGCCCACAGTGCGTCACCAGACTACATAATAATTACGTCCTGACGCACTGGCCCTTAAGGGCCGGCCGTTGTCATGGCAACGTACATTATTAACTTGCCGGCCGCTGCTCGCTTGATTTTATACTGATTAATTGCAAAATTCTCTTCAACACGTAGTTTTAGAGAGATTTATTATATTTAAACTGAAACATTCACATGGTTTATAATAATAGCTACAGTTGGATTTCAACACTCGGGGACAATTTATTATTTAAAATAAATCAAAATTTTCACGACCACGCAGAATTTTTTGTTTTAGCACAAACGTAATTAAATTTATATAAAACAAAGATTAATATCATCGCACTTTAGTATGCGTCAAACACATTTTTTTTTACATTATAAAGCTCCTAGCACCTTATATAAAAAAGACGCCGATTTCCGTAGTAGTAGCAATTCATATCACTCGTACAACTACAACAGACTTCAATTAATAAGTGTTTCTAGACTCACGTTAACTAAATTTCGCCAGCCCCAATTCTGCTATTTAAAATGGCCGATGAATGAATAAAATTTGACTTAAAATGCCAATTTTCGTTTTCTCTTAAGCATTTTTTTACGCAATAATTGGAAATTCAGTGTGGGACGCTAAACTCGAGGTGTATATAAGTAAGTTCCAATTATTGTATTGGCAAAATGCTTAAGAGAATAGGAATAATTTCAAATTTAATTCAATTGCCATTCATTCATCGGCCGTTGTAAAATAGCAGAATCGGGGCCCAGACAGTCAAATATGCCTGTTATCATCCAAACCTACTCGTTTCCTTACTCATTCATTTGGTAATTGACTTGAAATGATTCGTCACACGCTGTTTAGTGAACAATAGTGTCATAAAGTACCAAAACGATCTAAACGTACCGGATGACGTTATTAAAGCAATACTTTAAAGTACGCTATTGTTAGCCTCTCCTAATGTTCTGCTTACTTTGTTAAAAGGATGGAAGTAAATGGGGAAATAGTCGAAACTTCACAATTATAGTTTTACTTGACTGCATTGGAAAGAAAGGTAAAGTTTATTTTTGTAGAAACGAATCAATTAATTCTAACTTTAAAAAAATTGTCCATCATTCCGATTTCTAAAAATCATTTTTTGTTTCATGTAAATAAACTAACACTTTTTAACTAACACTTACTTTTATTATTGATCAAAAATCTACAAAATGCATAAAAAATAACTATTCATTTTGTTCCAAACCCCCAAAGGTAAGACGTAAGTACCATAAATCCTGTCTCACCGATGTCTCGTTAGTGTTATTAGTTGCAATGGTACCAATAGTGCCGCGCTACCAATAGTGGCACTTAGCACTAATATACGTCTGTTAAGTGAGAGCTCTCAATACCTATCCGTTGTTAATATTTGCCAATGAATGCATCGTTTGAGTAATTATATTGTAAGCGCCAGTTCAGATGGACAAAAAGCTTGTTTAAATTAAAGATTATTTACTTAGTAGAACATTTAACTTTTTTATACTCTCTACAATTAACTGTCTTCACAGATAGCCGAGTGGTAGAGCTCTCCAAGCTAAACTCACTGTAAACGGCGTTTCGCGAGTTAAAACCCAAAGCTGGGGCAAACATTTGTGTGATTCACGAATCGAAACGAAACATTGAAAACTCCAGTTTCACAAGTCAAAATCAAAATTCATTGTTAGATACTAAAAACAAATTCAAATGATCTAAATCTCAATTTGAATAGTTTCATTATAAACCGTCTGATGCCGCATTATCGAATCAATTAATTAATTCTCACACACCTCCAATTAAAGCGATCCGATATAATTAATACATTCATTGGAACGAGTTGATATTCGCGATTCGCTTTAACGGAACCATTTATGAACCGTTGATTCAAATGCTTCTGCTCCTGCTATGAAATGATTTTTGCGCTATTAGAAAAGTTTGAAAAGACAACACCCTGTGGAATTTTGAGATATTTCATTTGATTAAATAGTCGATGTTTCATAATATAAACAAATAAAAATAATTAATTGATTAAAAGACTTGTAAAAACAAAAATACACATTCATAAAATGAGAGTTCTGTATGTTTGTGTCTCTTTTATATTTTGACTATGTAACTAAACGACTGATTAGGATAAAATTATATAATTTTCATCTGTTAATTTACCTAGTTTCAAATAGAACCTTGTAAATCCCTTAGTATTTAAGAGACTCCAACCGCTGCTCATACTCTGAGGGGCCTTTTAGTACACGCAAATATTATTATTTATACAGCTAATTAAATCAACATAAAGTCTTAATTTCTTTGAACATAATTTCCTCTTTGTATGAGATGACTCACATTGCATCTTTTCAAAGCATCAGAGCACTTACCATCAACTCCCGAACTAAAATGTTTTCAGTTGTGTGAGGGAGAGAGCGAGCTACCCGTATATAGTGGTGTCTCTTTTCCACAGCTGCAACAGAGTTGTTTGAAAAGGAGGTGGTAGGTCCGCAGTACTGGCCGCTATTTATTTAGTTCGCTGTAAGTGCCACTCAGAACACTGTCTTAATTAACCAGAACTGAGAGATGGTGCAATGGTTCGGGTGAGGGCTTAGTGTGAAGCGAGAGCGGGTTTCGCAAACACTTGAGAAAAGAACGTCTGAATTGTTGAAAGTGTTTGTTCCGCCTATTACAAATTCAAAAACCTGTAAAAGTTTATATGTGTTGTCTTCTAAACATTCAAAACTACCAGGTACAGATGGATAAAAATAGACGTATAAATTGGGCAATCTGTTTTGACAAACTTAAAAAACGAGGTCAACATTTTATGTATTAAATCGCTCACTATGGTGGGTGTGTTTGCATATGGTATTCAAGAATCTATCTAGTTTACTATTCATAACTTACCTACTAAAACTGTGATACAACAAACCATTATTTTCTTTCATTTTTTCTTTTTCTTCCATACTTTTAAATCGTGTCCGCCTGTCACTATGTCCGCACCCTGTTCAGGTTTACATTTCGCCCGCTGCTCATAAATTCGTAATTAAATAGTGAACTACCGGCTTTCCTCATTATCTCGGAATATATTTAATTTTTCCCCCGACCCGCTGTGGGTCTCGTTTCAGACTATAAAGTACATTTTAAGTGAGAAACTTGATGGATTTTCTGTTCATACTCTTATTGAATAAAACTACCTTTTGAAATCTTTGTTTAGGAAGTTTATGAATGTATCTAATCATTGGCCTAGCCTTTTCCCAACTATGTTGATGTCGGCTACCAGTCTAACCGTTTTCAGCTAAGTACCAGTGTTTTACAAGGAGCGACTGCCTATCTGACCTCCTCAACCCAGTTACCTGTTCAACACGATACCCCTTGGTTAGACTGGTTGTCAGACTTTTTCAAGCTTCTGACTACCTGTAACGACTGTCAAAGATGTAGGAATAACAGCCGGGACCCACAATTTAACGTGCCTTCCGAAACACGTATGTTTCTAATACAAAGTAAAACTAATGAGGCTTCTTTTAAACAGAGGAATGTTGTCAAATCTAAGTTATACATACATACATACAAACAATACAAAAAATCGTTTAAAAATACTGAGAGATTAGGGTGCTCTCAGTCTAACCTCCTACAAAGTACAAACCTCAGAAGTGATTGAGACAGATTCGATTCCCATCCAGGACAATTAATGTTTGTGTTGAGCACGGTCATTTTTGTTCGGAGCCTGGGTTTAATTTGTCTATAATTTGTATTTGTTAAGAAATATTTTTGTATGTTTATAACTTGTCGGATCTCACTCAGTCATAATAACACTACCACAAGCTTAACGTAGATTGAGGCTATACGGCGTGTTGTTAAGTTGTAAAATATTTTTCATTGTTAAGATGGAGGTTAAGTTCCTGTTTGCTAAAATAATAGAATAATTGTGGTTTCTTAGGTTTACGCGAAAGTTAGTCATTGAAATGCGGCGGTATTTGACGTCAGCTATGTGTTCTTTTACGTTCTTAACGTCGGGAACTAAAATCTAACATTAAACCGCGATAAAATTCCGTAAAAGTAGTTTCATTTCAATATAATAATACTGCCAAAATTTAAGGCTTTTCATGGAATTAAACTGAAATACCTTATAATAGTTATGATACACATATATTATGATCAATGCACAACAATAACAACCGATCTACATAAGCGTGCCAATGGATATTGGTCACGTGTGGACATTGAGCATGCCCCACGTTACTGATTCAATACGAACCCTTAGTTTATATTAATTATTTATAAACACGTAATGGTGACACGACACCTGTATAATGTAAACAAAAATATAATATCTAGTAGAAGATGGTATATCAATTTAAAATAACGACTTTGTAGTTTCGTCTTGTAGAGAAAAAATATTAAGAGTTCAGAAATCATGCACTAAGTCTGAATTTGTACCGAATTTATACACATAAAATCAGGGAAGTGCGAGTGAGACCCGCGAATCTGAAGGTTCCGTACGAATCCTAAATACAAAACAAATGACTAGCTATGACGGTTCATGAGAAACAGTCTGGTGTCATGCGGACGGACAGATACTGTCCTACCTTAGTAATTGGCTTATAAAATAAGGGTAAAGGGAAACCCTTCTCTTTTAAAGTCGAAAAATATAACCTTTTTCCATTAAGATTCCATTCATTGGTTATTTATTATACCTGTTATAATAAATACCATTACAAACAAACATAAAGTAAATATTAATAAAGTTTCTACGGTTAATATTCCATTACTGACTTAAGTAAAATGAATGTTTATAAAACTGTATTCTGAGTAAATAGATATTTTTTATGCTCCAATAACTCCACATTGTATAATCTTTAGATGCTAAGCTTTTACTGAAAACAAATGCAGAGATAATTTTATAATAATATTTTTTTTGGACCAACATTTTGTACAAAACACTTACAAACAATTATTATGCTACAAAAGGAAAACTCATGATAGAAACAATAGTCGGTAGCATTTATATTGTACTAGGTATTGCCCGCGACTCCGTCTGCACGGACTTCAGTTTACAGCGTTCGATGGCCACCATGTATTTCCATGGAAATACATCCCCTTAGTGATCTTATAGCTTTTATATTGACACCTTTTCAATTTTCCCTCGGAAACTATCTCAAAAATCGGGATAAAAAAATCCATTCAGCCGTTTTTACGTGATTGAGTAACAAACATCCACACTTTCACATTTATAATATTAGTAGGGATTCTGATACCCAACATGTCTAAGGGAAGATTTAACTTATGTTACGGGCATCAGAACCCAAGTGCTAATTATAGACAGCAAAAGTTTCACCAATTCTGCTATTTACAATAACCGATGAATTACTAAAAATTGGCTTGAATTGGCACTATTCGTAATATCCTAAGTACTTTTCCAACACAGTAATAGGAACTTCAGTACCGCCCGGAACACGCTCGGTCAATACAGTGAAAATTTCCAAAATGCTTAAGAGAATAGGAATAGTTTCAAATTTAAACCAATTGCCATTAATTCATCGGCCGTTGTAAATAGCAGGATCGGTTCCCAGAAGGGCGCGCTGACTCTTTATATGATCCAAAAAGGCCAGAAATGTACCGTATATCTAAATCTGTTAGTTGCCTAGTATTATGCAGAGTTTGACCAGTTCAATCCATTTCCTAGTATTATATAAAACATAATAATTATGATCATGATTGATGATGGATCAGTTGGCTGTCAATTAGGTTTAATGGATGGGGAGAAATGCAGTGTTATACAATTAAACAACATTATTTTAACATAACATTATACATTAGACGTTACTATAATAATGCTATTTATCAATATTATGATGTCTTACGCAGTTGCCGCTATGCGTATATTAATCTTTGATTTTTCTTTACAAGAGACGCCTGGTGAATTTATTTGAACGATTGTGTGATCCACGAATGCTTGTCCCGAATCTGGGTGTCTGTATTTCATGTGAATTGTTTATTTCAGAAACCTCCGTGACACAAGAATCAAATTATATAGGTAGAAAATGCGGGAGTTGTTTAAAAAAAATATAAAAAATTATGTCAACTCTTGAGGATTTGACTTGTTTATTTTTACCGTGTTATTAAACACTGTAAATACCGCGCAAAAAATTACGTTATAAGTTGTAAATATTCAATTTTTTTCATTTAATATTTTTATATCGGTTACTTTGTAAGTTTTATAATGTCTGTATGTAATTGCATGTGTCAAATAAAAATTTTCCCTTTCTACACAGTTATGTAACCAGCACTAACTGCAGGTCTAATTCTCCTATAATCACCAGACAGTGCAGTGATAAGCTATCAATATGACCACAACACACTCTTATTGACACAGACACTGCACACAAGTAATCTATTTCTTATCACTTTTGAAGTTGAATCAAGTGCTTAGAATTTAACGTCAAGTTGTAAGGATTTGTGTTCAAGTTAAACCAGAATAAATATCTATAAATATGTCCAATTCTAAAACATCAAAATGGAATCGTTGACTGACACCTTCTATTTTATTGAAATCAGGTATATTAATTAATATTTGATTCATTTTTACAAAAATGGTAAAAAAATGTAGTGAAAAAGTGACAACTAAATAAATGCTACAATTTCATTCATACTTATAATTGTTAAATTAACTGTGTCTGTTAGTTTGTCTATCGATATCAATTAAACCAATCATTCTAGCTTGAACTTCCAAAAGGGACAAGAAGGAATAAGCGACTTTTTGCCTTAATAGCCGTAAAACAAAGCCACGGGCAAAAGCTAGTTATTCTTCAGAAAATATAATAATATAATAAAATACATTGAACTTCTTAAAGCTGCCCAATTACGGAATCTTATCCCAAAGCGGGCATAACAAGAAACAAATGACTCTCTACTCGCTGAGGGCCTCAACCACCACTTAATATAATACTATCGCAGTTGTAAGAAAGAGACGCGACTTTAGGCTGTATGTTGCTCTCTCGCTTCCACAACCACTACTACGAGAGGGGTAGACCACTCGCCCTTTTTTTTTTTTTTTTTTTTTTTCCGGGGAAATCCTCATGGACTTTCTCCGCCCTGGGGAAGGCGGAGAGGTGTGCCGGACTCCTACCGGCTAAAACCACCGGAGTGCTTCACCCTTCCCTTGTAACTGAGACCACGGGGACGCAATGCAAACTACCGCGATCCCAGGCAGGGACACTCCTTGCAGGAGCTGCCACTTTAAATAAAAAAGTTGATTTTACTTCCACCAATTAGGAAGCACGCGGAAGCACCGCGCGCGCCGCCTTTAGCTTTAATTTAGGGCGATAGACTTCCCCGCGTCTACCGCCGAAAGCTATTTATGGTGGCTGAAAGAGAGCATTATCAGCCCTCCTCTTAGCCCTTGTGCGTCGGGCACGAATCGGGAGAGTGGTCGACAGCTCCCGCTCCCTTTCCGCACTTTCTTTGAGTGCCATGACCTCGTCACTGAATTCGGCGACAGCTCTCCAAGATTCCTCACTTCCAACCATTGAGGCTACTACAGAAGGAAGCGAGAGATCCCCGCCCACTACCGCAACGACTGTCTGTCGTTGTATTGCCCATGCTGGACAAACCTCCAGGGTATGCTGCGCATTATCCTCGCTGTCGTTGCAGTGGTGGCAACAAGGTGTGGCTTCCCTTCGGGCGATCCGGAACAAGTAATTGCCGAAGCAACCGTGTCCCGACAATATCTGCGTCATGCGAAAGGTTAGTTCGCCATGACGCCTGCTCACCCATTCCTGAAGGACCGGACGGACAGCACCTACAGTCCTTGATCCTGCTCCTGGACTTGTTAGCCGTTCGGCCCATACTTCCAAGAAAGCATTACGGAGCTCCTTTAACATGGCCCCTACTACTCGAGGCGGAGGCCTTTCATCGCGCTCGAGAAGATCTTTTCGCCATTCATAGGCGGCCGCGAGAGTTTTGGCGTCTAGGTCCCAGGGAAGCGATCCTGCCAAGATACACGCGGCTACACAAGATATAGTACGATAGCCGCGTATGACCCGAACTGCCATAGATCTCTGGGGCCGGCTCAGATGACCCAGACCACGCCGCGTTAAGTGGTCCGCCCACACTGGTGCTCCGTATAACGCCATGGAGCGTATTACTCCCGTAAAGAGTCGGCGACAGCTGGCACCCGGCCCTCCCAAATTAGGCAACAGCCGACTGAGCGCAACCGCTGCTTTGAGCAACCTAGGCCCAAGTTGCTCAAAGTGAGGGTCAAATGTCCATTTGCTATCCAGTACTAGCCCGAGATAGCGCATAGTAGACCTGACTTCTATCCGTACCCCACCAATCACAATATGAGATCCTGCTGGCGGTGCTTTTCGAGGCCCATGAAAAGCCAGAGCCTCGGATTTTTCCAGTGCTACCTCTAGGCCCAGCATTTTAATACGCCCAACAACCTGTGCCACGCTTGCTGTAGCTAAATGAGCAGCCTCGCGAAACGAACCCCCCCGAGCTAGCACAAGTGTGTCGTCAGCGTAACACACTATACTGACGCCCGGGAGAGGACCACTCGCCCTGTCTCAATGTGATACCATTTAATTTAATTTGAGTATTTTCTTCAACTGAACTATTCGCAGTTGAATTATTTCCAACTTCACTTGAATATGAACTTGAATGTCTTGGTATAGTTTTTAGTGTCGTAAGTGAAATTCTTGCTTTATTGTCCAGTCCGACGAATTGATTTTGATTGCTTACTGTGACTGTATGCAATGGAAAACTACATGTTTCTAATGTGATGGAAGGGATTAAGCAGTTTTTTATTTATTAAATTATTCACGCTAGCGACAAAGATTTATTTTTTATAGAAATATAATAAATCTAAAATATTTCCTGTATGATTTGTCATATTTTTTTGTGTTGTAGATATTATTTTTCTAAAATTATTTTTGATGCAAATTACGCTAAATTAGGTTTAAGAGATGGAGCAAAAATACTGATTAAAAACCTGACCGTTTATTGTATAGCTGAAGGAGATCAAGTTTCTAGAACTCTTAATTTCTTTGAGTATCCCCAAATATTTAACTACTTAAGCTTCCTAAATGTCTGTTTTGTCTCTACTTTACCCCTTAAATAGATAAAGACAGCATGATATTTAAAATGTTCCCATTTCATAATAGCTTTTTATTATGTAACTGGCTTTCAGAGATCTCTATATGAATGAGAATGTTCACTATATTAATATTGCGTAATATCTATCGGTCGGCGACCTGAGGTGTGGACAGGATGTTGCTAAATAGCTCACAATGCCTCCCGCGGGCAATGGGTTCGGTTCCGGGTTACAGATGAAAGTTTTAATCAGGAGTACTGTGGAGTCTTACTATAATACTATGCAAGTTAGAGAGGGATGCCACTCTACACCTTGTATGATGCCGTCTCGTTCCCACAACTGTATTTATATTACATTAAGATGTGTTAGTAGGACCCCTTGGACTATTTACAAAGACCCGCCCATTGTTCGTCTGTAAAACCTTAATGTTTAATAATTATTACAAATAATTATGAAACTGGGAAGTAAACTTAAAAGTGAATGTTTTGCCTGTTGTTAATTGTTGTTACTTAATAAAAAAGAAACATATTTGTTTGAATAAATAGTTATGTAAAAGCTCTTAAAAATAATCTGTATTTAAGCTGATTTGAGAATATTTTTTTGTTCTTTGTTATTTAAACTGAGTATTGCACAGCAGTAGTTGATCATAATATTCACAATCGACGACTTAACTTAAAAAAATCATTAAGTCAAAAAAACATCCTTTTGCACAAACAGCTTTCTCGCAACAAAATGAATTGCGAGCATCATTATTCCCCGATTCCCGCCAATCACGGCGGGCAGCTTTACAGGACCTAGCATAATAATAAATATGTAAATGTACCGCTGAGCTGCGCACACGCACTGCGAGCTCAGTGTAATGGCGCCGCCCTGCACGGCGAACGCGCGCGCAGCGCCGTAACCGCTAAAACAAAAAAACTATATTATTTTGTGCAATATTCTCGTGCAGTGTTTTTTGTTGACTTATTTTTGTGAAGTGATATTAATATTTTGTTTTTTTTTTTTAAGTGTCGTGTTTGTATTCGTGTGTCATGTTATACTAGACTATGTGTGTTCGACGGACTCGCTCGTTTTGGTTTTGAGTTTGTTTGAAAAATTCGTAAGAATCATTTAAGATTATCTCTTATAATCTTGTTATATAAGTGGATATATTAATTTGCAATTAAATAGTAATACATAAAAAAGCTCTTAAACTTTTAATGGGTAAAGTGGGCAATGGCTAACATTTATATGGGTAACGTATAGGCAAGCGAAATAAATTCATAAACCTGAATTAAACTTCTGCGAAGGCTTAAATATTTACTGTTAGTAGAAACGATCACTCAAACATGGAACATGAAACGAATTCCTCAAAATATATCAGAAATATTTCATAGAATTCATAGTTCCAAAGAATCGAAAATTAATACGAAATATTCACCTGGTCTTTGTAGGCCAATAAATAAATATACTTTGCTGTAAAAATCGTCTCTCAACAAACAAAATAATCTATAAACTTTAAATTAAAACGGGCAATGAAACATGAACCTCCTTTTATTTAAAGACGGTTAAATCTTTAACCAAGAAACTTCTCTAACTACTTGTTACTTAGCTTTTAGTAACAGAAGCTTAATATTAGCTGCGAGTAAACGATTCCTCGCCTACTCATTTTAATATTTGTTCGTGAAATGCAAATTCTTTTTAGACATGAAACAAGCTTACTAACCGTTCAAAAATCTCCATTTACCTCATTTATGAGATTATAACTATTAATAACATGATAATTTTTTATTCTTTTTGCCTGCGGTTTAAAAGACCTGGGTCCTTTTTGCAGGAATCTAACTAAACTTTGTCATATCCTGGAATAAGGCAACTTATTTTTTTTTTATAACTCGATCTGTCTAAGTTAGCAAATAGCACATAAAATTAACAGCTAGTTTAAACTGATTGCAGCTTATATGTTTATTACTTGAGTACTTAATTATATACTTAATGTAATGAATTAACATTTAATGTTCATCCACAAGACTCTTGATATGAACTTAAATAAATATTCGTTAAACACATCGCACATTAGATGATACAAAACAAAATATTTTCTAGAGCAAATAAACGGAATATTATTATAAATTTTCCACCATATTATTCTACTATCAAAAAATTCGGCCTCAATAAACATCTTTATAATCTCACAAAAATCTGAATAACAAAACCTAGTCTAGATTTTGATATTCTCCATATCAGGTATATGATCGAGGTGCCACTAACGGGACTGGTTTCCTTGACCGGTTGCAGAGTGACGTCACGCGGGCCGCACTAACACGTACAGCCTTATTTATGCAACCTTATGCAAGGAGAGCAAGAAACCATGTTGGATACCTCGATCCCGAGTTTCAACGAGATTCTGTAGACGTTTACACTGTCCAGTAACTTTTACGAACGGGATGAAAAGTATCGTGATGAAACCTGGTTTCTAAATATTTTAATTTAAAATCGCCAAACCGCCTTGAGCTAACATGGCGATCAATGCTCAAACCCTCCTCAAAATGGGGAAAAAGCCTGTGTCCAAAATTGAGCCAAAACTTGCCTAAATTAAAAGGTACATGAATAAAAGAAGTACTCAATCAAAGACATTGAATATTATCATCATCATCTCAGCCCTTGAATCATCTAACTTCGGATGAAAGCTTCCTTCAAAACTTTCCATCTCTGCCTACCCCCTCCCACTTTCATCCAATTAAGTCCAGCTAATCAATCTCGATAAATATGCTTATCAATAAACATGGCTAACAATTGATCAATAGCTTTCCATTCACAATTATAGTCAACATTGTATTCAAAGAAAATATTTCTAACGTTAGTTGCTAAATGTATGACAATCAACAAACAAACCAACACATTTCTTTTGTTAAAAAGTCGCAAAAACAATGTACTCAAACAATGTTTATCCTTGGATAGAGATGAACTCATAAACACAGTCACACAACAAGACAGACAACAGACCATTTTGGGATATAATTATGATAAGCCAGCCGCACTCCTAGATAACGCATGGAATAGAAACGTAACTCGCTCGTTTGTTTAAAATAACTCCAAGTATTAAACGTGCATCGGTCATGTAATAGGTTTTATGCACGTTCTTAAGTAACGATGACGTCTTGACACGTTTTGTTGAAATAAATGTTAGCGTGATTCGGTATTCATGCTCTGAGGACCAAAAATTACGCTCGGCAACTGAAAGGACCAAGTCAGAAAATTATTGTAACAGACAATAACATAACTGCGGAAATACTTTTATGATAAATACATTATTTAAAACATGTGTAGGCGAAAACTTATTGCCATTTTCACAATTAAGGTGATACTAAAAATACTTCGTAAAATGGAAGAATATATACACATACACACTCAAAAACTATAAACCCCTTTCAATCGCAGTTTGGTCCAAATCAATTATCCCTCGCACACGTATCGATAACTACATTCAATATTAATTAATATTAAAATCTAAACGAGCTAATTAAATGTTTAATTATGTCGATAACAATCAACACCGTTGTTTGCAATTAAGGTTGAACATTCGAGTTAATTATAAAATATCTTCACAATATCGGGTTATGTGCAATAAATGTGTAAATTATTTTAAGCACTTAATTGGCAAGGCTCAGTGTGAAATACCCAGGTGCTACTAATTATCTCAAACTGACAATTGTTCCTGGTACCTATGCCTTTTACTCTGTTAAACGTAATTAATTACAAACCAGATAGACAGTTGATAAATGCTTGGATTTAATGGAACACGAAGCAATTCAAAAATACTTTTATTTACTGAAATAAGCTTAACATGTTAAACAGCAGCGCAAGGCAATTAATTCAGAATTATTTTAAACCTTAATGACAAAATCTAAAGGACCAAAACTGTATAACAAATACAATATTAAACAAGACATAGGTAATAAACAGACTAAGCTAAAAAGGAAACAGGATATCAGAATAAAAAGATAACGTACAACCAACCACACAGTCTTAACAACACTAAAAAATCAACCTTATACCAATCACAATACGAACTATGGACGACAAAAATCTTGGCATTACGCCGAGTGTACAGCACCTATTCAAAACCCTGCAGCTGGCAACGGAAGTGTCAAGAGCTGAATGATACGGGTCCAAAGCACAGTACACTGTTTTAACATCACAATCAATCAAATCTATTAGCTAGATACGGTTACTGAAACAAGATTTATACGTTCCAATATTGATTTAAATGTAAGCACTGATAACAGATAAATCTTTTCAAGTAACCTTTCCTTTGGATTGGGTTTGTCGACTATTGTTGGTCACGAGTTACTCGGATAAATAACTAATAAATACTATGGCATGTACTGGATTAGGAAATATATTACTATTTGGGTAACATGTTAAGATGAAGAGCTTATGAGTGAATTATACATTCACCTGACTCAAAAACTTTTCCATTTACAGAAATCCTTGCTCATTTACTGCCACTAATAAAATGTTGACCCAAATATTCCCATTTGACGCTAAACCTAGGCCTATTTAAGGTCCGTAATAGAGCATAATTATGTGCCATATATTAACTGTTTCCGTTATAGATGTGACAAACATGTTATGTTATAAAATACTATCGTTTATAACAATGGTAGAAACCCGTGGCGATCACTTATGTAATCTACTACTGCTAGTAAGGATTACTATCCATAGCTTATACGTATTTTTTCTAAAATAATAATATTAAGTTGGTCTAAGATAAAATCTCTTATTTCAATCATTATAATCTCCTGATTTACGTTTTTTGTGAGTGCATGAAGACGTAAGATTAGATACATAAATTTACTTTAAGAAATTTAGTTACAAAATTCTCACGTAATTCACATAATTTATACAATTTAATCGAAATCACGTCGGCAATCAAAACGTTAAAAAAAGCATAAAATAAAACCATCATAAATGGGCACAAATTAACTTTATTGCCTTATTATTTTATGTCAAGGATGTTTGACGTTTAATTGAATCAGTGTTGCCAGGCTGCATACGAAATAAGTCACTTGAACGCCATCTATATTCAGGGCGCGTGAGATTCAGTGCTCGCCGCGATTTTCACTAGTTTCGAGTGAAATTCACTTTCTGCTCCGTTTGCCCGGAAATCTATCGTGCTCAACCGAGTCTGACCGAAAAAATGTAATCCCTGAGAAAATGGAAATCGTAATTTTTGTAAGGACCATTTAATATCGGAGCTTTGAGTGGGAGAAAGAATTAAGTTTAATAACGGTACGAACAACGTGAAGGTTTCAAGTGTACGTAAAGGACCATTGCAGTGAGAAATAATCTCAAATTAGATGAAGAACGATAACAGCCTTTTCCTATTGACTGCCATAAAGATGAAAATAAAAGGGAAATCATTTAAAATTTTACCAAAAATATAACATTGCTTCTGCACGACTCTTATCTATATCCAAAACATTAAAAGTAAAATGCTCTAAAGTTACCAGATCACGAACCGCCCATAATAATGAATATTAATTTTTAACATTACACATTTCAAAATTGTTGCCAGAGCAAAAATAATCCTGAAATTGCCACCCTCCATGCCCTTAATTGTACAAGATCTTTTTTTTACTCGGTGGAGATCGTCGACCTCAATAAAAAAGTCGTTAAGAGGCTCGCTGTAGCTTTTAAGAGCAGATTTTTGTTGGATATCTTGCATCTTGCATGAAAAAATAACCTCAAGGGAGCTAGAGGCGATTTTAATAAAAAAACAGTGTCGTATTTAGTTTTCGGTGCAAAATTGCGATTTTAACTTTGTCCCTCCTACGCAAGTAAGGGTTAACTGGCCGGAATGTGATGTTTATAGGCGGTAGGCTAACGACCTGCTACTTGTGTTCAATTGTGGTCTTCTATCATTTGTGTGAAGAATATAGGTCTGGTCGCCTTTTGACGAAACAGTGGTTATCAAGATAGCAAAAATAACTCTGATTCCAGTTTCCCTTGAAAATATACTAAGCTTTCGAGGTTACTTTTAAATTATCTTGTCACATGAAATGAAACATAAAAATAAACGAAATCAACTCAGCTCTTGCAAGACTTGTCAGCCACATTTTCCACTTTAAATAACCTCCTTAACCACCTGAAAACATAAACCTATTCCACCAACTTTAATAACTAGGCAACATAAAAATCAACTTGCAGTCGCCGCCGCCAGATCTAGAATCTCATAAGCTAGTTTTACGTAGCCCAGCTTCTAATATATTTGGGGAGCTCAAACTAGCTAAACCCTGGGTGTTTGCTCGGAAGTTTGCGCGAAAACTTAATAAGTCCATAACAAGCAACAATTTGCGTTAGTTGCCAGAGTCGTGCAAGTTGCTCAAACTGGGGTTAAGTCCGGATGGAGACCAAGATTGTTTAGTCAAGTGCATGATCTGAAAATAGCTGTGTACCTGGAATTATGGCTAGAAACAATACAAGCGACATTTTAAACAGTTCCTGGATGTGTTTAAGAGTTGGAACTACTTGGTATTTTTGGATTCCTGATCGGAATCGGTTTATTTAAAAATTTGATGGAAGCTAATGTTTGGCTTTAATTTTAAGGATAGTTGCTTTGTGCTTTTATCAATTTTTCAAAAAAACTTGAGCACATCAGTTAAAAAAACAATTTCGAAATATAAAGTAGAAAACATCACCATAAATTAACAAGTCACGAAAACTACCATAGTTCTAAGTAATTTGGTACTATAACTATAATTACCACCCCAATTTAAGCTTTAACTGACAATAAAACCAAAAAGCTTTAAACAAACAAAAGTAAAATTACCCTACAGCTGATAAGTGTACGAGATACATGAAACGAGATAGGCAACGTTTTATTCTTATCTCTGCTCTTACATATGTTCTATCTCGTTTACACTTATCTCAGATTGGAGATCGTATGATAACCTTGGTAAGGGTTGGATACGTATAAGGGCATAACGACAGTCCTTCTTTAAACATGACATGATTTGATACTTCATTGCTTGTGTCCTTGTATCCAAAAAGGACCAAATTTTTGAAACAGATTTTCGTAATATTGTGTTATTTCATTTGATCTTAATTCAAAAGAAAAATGGTATTTTAAAACTAAGGCCTATGCCCAACAGTGGAGTATACGAGGCTGGTGATGATGATGATCTTCTCTATACCAAAATTCGTATTCACCCGGTACTGGGATTTCTGCAAGTCGGTATCAATGTTGCTATTATATAAGTTGTTTTGCAACTAAGATAGAAATAACCATGAATGGTTAAGTTCGTAAAGTGTCGCCTCTTAGGACCATAAACCTTGTGAGTAAATTGTTTGGTCATTTCAATACTGCTATATAAGGATGGGCAGACATGGCTGAAGAAATTATCTTTTGCAGATTATTCAATTGCATTGCTAATGAGTATTATAGGAATTCTGAGATTTCCAATATCTCCTACTCAGAAGCGTTTTAAACGTGTTGTGTAGGATACAAATATTTATCTTTTGCCTAACTACGAACGTTTTAATTCAGCGTGAACTGCTATAGGTGTGGTGATACTTGCTTTCAGAATTTACATTGCAATGGAAAGGTTCTTCTTTAAAAAAAAGAAATTAGGAGAAAGTGGATTTTTCACTAGAAGCGTACTAGACAGCATCAAACACCAGATTTGCAACCAATGTTCGAGATGACAAAATATCAACTGTAACAATAGTTCACAATACTGTTACTTACCCAGACATACATACGTGATCACAAAAAGGAAAAGCATTAAACGATACATGGAAGTTGTCAGTAACTGTCACTACAGACAACTATTGCGGGACGTCCGTCACCTCTTAAAGTAAAACTCCTAGATGTATAAGAGAGATAGGGCGCTACAAGACATATAGCACCATCTCTCTTTTCCACACCTACAACAATCTTATTTGAAGAGATATAGGTAGGGTCCCTGGCATATCGCCAATGATCGATCTTCGAATCGATAAAGCCTCAGGCAATCGATTTTTGATTCTCCATCGCTTAAATTGTTTCAAATGATTCAATTGATTCATCAGTGCACGGTTATTGGACTAATCTGTCGCATTGTGTTTAACGAAGTGTATCGACCCTTTTTGTTTCTTGTAATGGAGCTTGATCACTTTGATGCAGTTCATACTGTACCATAGATGGTATCGTTATTGTTTGGACAGTAATTTGCAAATAGTATGTAAAAATGTAGAGAAGTGTAGTTTGGATGAAGCTGAAATCATGAGATGCAAAAGAGAGCTTTTCTTAAAAGTAAAATAACAAGGGCTGATGCTGATGATGCTGATGTAAAGAACTATTTTTACAATTTGTTTTAACTAAAACCAACTATTTCTACGACTCTAAAATGTCGCGAATTCCATCTTATAATATAATACAAAAAATCAATCAAACTTGTAACATAATATCCCTTAACCTCTCAAAAGTATTTAATCTAATCCTTTCCCAAAATCGACACTACATCCATTCAAGTATTCCAATCCTAAATCTCTTCCTTATTACAAACCGCCAACCTAACAATTTACACCACTAATTAATCCACCTTCATCTAACATAGCGTTTTATCCTCTACAAACATTTAAATCAACCCCAACATGTTTATTGCCTCTGTGCTTTCATTAGATACTTCAAAGGATCAAGTACGCACAAACTAACAAACACGTTTATATATGTCGACATACCGAGTCTAAATCAGTAACGTCTTAGTAACACGCCATGCAAAAAGGCCCGAGTGTCTTTACTCACGATAAACTTAGATGGCTCTACATTTATATGTGTATGCTCAACTATTTTAAAAGCTGAACATGAGACAAATATTTATTTTCTATTGCATGCAGGTTAAGTTAACATGTGTGTAAAGATTAAGGTGTTACAATTTAGTTCCAAAATATCAGATCATAAAAAAAAAAAAATCAAATGAAGTATGACGAAAATACTTAGTACGTAGTATTTTTAATCCAGACAAACCATTTTTAAAAAGCGTAAGAAACAAAGATCAACAAGTCCACCATTACTTTAAATTTAAATAACTTTCCGTTGATGGGAACCAGCCGATACGTCTTGTTAAATCCCGAAATCCTTAAGGATTAACATTCCCCGACTCGGAATCGCCAACTTGCTAAGAATAACCGAGTAGCGCTCGAGCTGAAGCTTGACGAATTATTATATTTACAGTGTCCTGAGCACTTAACACTAACTCTTGAAGCATGACTGCAGCTGATGTGGAAAGGAGACAACGCGCTTTATAACGTAGAGCGGCATCTCTCTCCCACTATTTTAGCAGGATCAGTTACAAAATTGTGGTAGGCTCCCTGAAATTCGTCCGGCCAGGACAGGATGGAAACGAGACTGTATATTTTCGTACGAATGTGAATTGAGCATGAATTATGCAGTTTCTTAAGTGATTAATTACGTCCCGGTGTTAATAAAGTGCGTTGACATCAAACGTGTTGATTTTATGACTGTTGACGTTGCTTTATTTGGGCGACTTACATTTGCATGTAATTTGTTAGGGTCATAAAACTTATGAACTGGAGTAACTTACAGTTACAGCAGTATTGCTATAAATAAAAATATTAACATACTAGGTGCATTTTTTATGATGTCGATTAAAATTGATTACATATTCTACCGTGGAATGAAAAGTTGCAGTTCTTGCCAAATATAGATAATGCAAGATTAGGATGGAAAATAAAAGAAAAAGAGCTTTTTTATCTATTACGATACAAAACAAAACACCATACAATATTCTCCCCTCAGGCAGAACAGAAACTTGAAACCAACGAAAAAATAACAAACCACCAAAGATAGGCAATGAAGTGTATAAATGTGTTATAAATAAGTACCTATACATAGTATACATATAGTTAATATAGTGGAGTGTAGTCAAAGCTATGAAGATGCATCTGCAAACGGATCTGTCTTGCGAGATATCGTACAAGTGCGAGGAGAAGGTGCAGATCTCGCAGGAGGCCGAGATGCTGTACTACGAGCTGATCAGAGCCCTTGAGGAGGAGGAAACGGTGAGGATAAGTCGTAGGACCTTTTTGGAGAATACTTTTTTTTTCTTTTACTTCCCGGGCTAACTTCATGAGAAGAGACCCGGTCCTTTTTAAACGCACAGGTCCAACGTGCAGAGGCCTCGATTATTATTGTAATCTTGAAAGTCTCAGTATTTGTTCTTATTCTATTTTATTATTCTTAAATATCAACACTGACACACAATTGCAGTATATTTATTCAGATCATCTTAATTAGTTTGGTACGTTTTTTTCGCTACGTTTGTGTAAATTCTTTCCATTGAATTACTTTCTATTGAACATTGAACCTGCTGGACTATTTTAAGCTGCAGAAAAATGTATCTCTAATTTATCAAGTTCAACAGATAAACCTGCATATTATTATAAAAAATTGTCGAAATGTCTCCGTTAATCTGAATGTCTGGCCGTTATTTACAACGTGCTGAGTGTCTTCTTTTTGTGGTCCAAAGAGGATTAATATCGTGCAAAACATCGGCCGAAGATTTATGGGAGACCTGTTGATAATTGGCTTTACACTTGTGTGCAAAAATATTGACACAGAGTAACAAATTCAAGTTCACTCAACATGTTTCTTAGTCCCGAATTTAAGACTGTTTATGAGTTCTAATGATTTGAATATAACACCATTTAATTTGGATATTATTATATTGTGTTACAAATATTTGCTTGCAAATGTTTGGTAAATTCAAATATATACATATATTTGCGGATTAACTTGTGATGATAAATTATTGTGTAAACGCTTGCATTATTTTATATATCTGTGGTTTTTGGTTTGTTAAATATTTATTTTCATACGACCACATTTTTGTGTTCTGGGTAAAATTTTGTAATAATTGAATTATAAAACATGAGAAATAGATGAATTAAAATCCTTTGATGTATAATTACAGGATGTTTCTGTTACATGTTAAAAGTTGAATATTCTTTAAGTACGTAATCAAACTACTAAAGCTTCACATTAAAATCGTTAACGAAGATGTATTGCATTAATTAAAATATGTTTAATGAAAACCAGAGCCTGAACACCTACTTATAATATTGGAACTTTCAATACTATATTATGCACAAAAAGTTTGTGACATTCTGGGGTATTTTCTGGACCGATTTGAAAATTACTTTACCAACACAAAAGCCTAGTTTTTACGATTACCATAGTGACAGCTAGTAGCAGTAAGACCTAGATGTTTCAAAATTACTTATACCACGTAACTGTCTATAACAGACCCGTAATGCCAATTTTACTATTTAACAATTCTTAATTTTATCTAAACATTTCGTAAGTGAATCAGTAATAATATTAAATTTAGATGACCTAGATTTAACATATAACCGTAACAAAAATAATTTATTGCCTATAAATTTAATAAAATTTGCTACAGTCGACCACAATTTTCAATTTCATTTTCAATGTCGTGGTCGCCGTGGTTTGTGATAATATACACTTATTTCGACGTTTAGGATAATTCTTTTACTGTTTTTCATTATCAAACGTTGTGACCACACTTCACTTGAGTGTGGTCAGGCGTGGTCGGGCGTCACCTCGCGAATTTCGCACCGTATCGAGGTCACTCACCCCGAAATTATGCATAAATAATGAGATTTGTCTGTCTGTGGAAGTGTGGATATGTTTGTAGTATTAGAAATGAACAGAAGGTTAATTTGCAGTTTTGTTGAGGTTAGAAATTAATGAATGAATTATTTATGAAAGCTCTGGCGTTGATCTCTCAAAGGTTTTTTAACATTAACTAACTCACTTTGCAACCGAATTTAAAAATTAAGAGGTTTTCATTGCGTCTGTATTATTTACCTATATATTTATGTATGTTTGTTATAAAATTTGACACAATTTTTTTATTTGAAGTCGACTATAGGTTTTTGTTGCTAATAGAATGTTATGGCATCGACTTGCAAGAGAATGGATTTGGAAGTTTGTGGGGCACCTCATAGGGTTAACAACACCGACGAGTCATACAAAAATATTTCCAGATTACTCACACTGTAATCTTCAGTGAAATCTTGAATTCTTCAAGAAATAGCCAGTAAACTAGTTTTAACTAGTAGAACTAAATACAAGCGATCAATCTCACACTTTATCGATAAACTTCGACGTTCAACATATTCATGTTGCTTTTCAAGGATTAACGGACTTGTATTTCTGTATTTATTTACACAGTGGATTAACTGTTTATTAGTTCACTACATCGCTTGTATTTCTGTTACTTTATGAACACACTTAGTTTGGCTTTCGGTTTTGCTTCCAAATAATTTGGTAGCTAATTTATGTCGAAGTTTTAGATCTGCTAGGGCTGGTGCAAGACTGGGACGTAATTGGAAAGAGAAAGTCGATTTGCGAGCTTTCAAAACAGTTTTCGAATATGTGAAGTAATTACTGAAGGCAGGTGTGAAGTCTTTATATGTTTATATCTTGATGTTTTAGAAAGCATAGCTATCACTATTGAAATATTCTGTGCTGTCTGTCATGTTTATTTAGTAGGCTCCTAACTTGTTCATGGAATAAAACTTTTTGTAATTTTCTTGATTGAAAATTTCAAATTGCTATCTAGATTATTTAAACTATTTAGGTACTTTCCTATTTGTATGAAAGTTAAACCTTTTATCATTTAATCGTGCTTCGGCAATCAAAATAAACTGTATCTAAAAACTTTAAAAAGGGCAAAACGAGTGTAATCGGTGCCGACGGAGCCCAGCTGACAGCTACGAATCGCCTCAGAATTGATACTAATTATCTTTTTATTTTACTTTTATTAACACTAACAAATAAATTAGTTTATTTTTTTTGTATTTGAAAGTTTATTTTTATTCATCAATCGTACTTACGTCCAAATTTCTTAAAGGCAAAGAAAAATAAAACAGTATTTGTTTTTGTGTTTATTGAACAAAATTTTAGAACCGACTTTTTTGTTAAAAGACCTGCCAGGCTTAAAATCAAACAGATCATTTCAAAATAATTTTGTGCTATGCATAATCTAAAGATTGTTCTAGATCATTATCAAGCCTAATGCGGGTTGCATTATGGATTTATATTACGAATATGGATCAGTTTTGTCAGAAAACGTCCTATTAAAGTCTTCGAAAGAGGTCGGTACAAAAAAGTTTGCACGCGATGTTTTTTTTTAATGTCTGTTTCGCGTGTTTATTTATAAAGGGATATGATTGGTTTTGCTCCCCTAAAGCTATGGGATACATAATATTTAAGATTATTAAAACAGGCGCGCTTTATTACACATAGTTCAATATTATATCTCTAAAATGTATGTATATTATATGTACATGTGTGTATAATATATCTGTAATTTTGTGACCTCGAATTAAAAGCATAAAACTTTTGAACTAAGTTTTTGGTCAATAATATTTAGTATTGATGATGACACAATAATAAATATCATAATTTCAAGTATTTTGTAAATAAATTACGAAAATTTTAATGCCACTTGTTCTGTCAAAGATCACGAGATTGAAACGAGATATGCATGTGAAATATTATTTAGAAAAGATTATGTTATTTTGGAAACATTGCATTAAATCCAGTATTAAATATTTATATCTCTTGGCAAGGATACAATATCAATCAAAATACCGAATTGTTGCCAATAAATCGGTTTATATTTATTTGTAGGTATCTTATTTCAAAACGTCAAAAATAACCTCAGAAATATACTAAACAAAAAGATTTAACTCATTTTCCATTAGGCTAACGCCCTCGATATCTCAAACCACTCAATACTACATGTATAATGTCACCATAACTGTCAATCGCATCGAAACTATCGCGTCAAACGACTCCGAACCTTTTTAATAACCCCGCTATTCAGGATGACATCACGATTCCTCTTATTATCGAAGGCAACGACAAAAATAAGTGAAATGTCATAACACGACACTGAGTCATGCGCACGCGACGAACACACCGCATTGTTCTCACATTCGAAATTCAAATCTGACATTTCCTGCGTTCGAGCACTGACAGTTGACAAATAGTCCGCCATCTTTGTTTTTTTATTTTTTTAGACGACAGGTGTGAGAAATTTATTTTCTTATCGTTATTTATTTGACGGTGATTGAAAGGTTAGCTCAAGATTATGTTAAGTCGCTAATTAGTTTTAGTGATTAATTAGTTATAAAAGTAACCGTTGCTATTAACTGTTTTCGTTTGTTTACAGTTAGTTTGTGGTCTATTTAGAGATATTTCTAGTTTAGATTTACTGTTAAAGTAGTGCTATCTTGGTGTGCAGTTATTTTTAACTATGTAGGACTAGTTCCAGGACTTAGCCATCTAGCAATGCTTTTAGTAGATCAGGAAGACGTGGATCTTATTTCAGTCTAATATCTTCAACCTTTAACGAGACTATAACTAATAGGTAGACAAAGAAACAGGCTCATTGCTAGCGCATGAAGGGTGGCTATAAATCTGGCTGACCATTGTAATCTGACATTCAATCTTGGAGTGTCCTTTTCTACAAATACTTGTTGAATAAAAAATGCCTCAATTATTTTAATAGTATCGTTTTAAATGATTTTTTTCATTTCATTCGAAAATTGCTTCAATTATTGAATTTTATATGCCCGTAATCTATTTAAATTCGGTTCTTAAAAATCAACGATCAAAAATGTTCATTAATAATTTTCATTTACAATATTCTTAGTACTAGCTATTTAAATTAATCAAGGCAGGCTTCCTAAGTAACGCCATAGCTTGTTCTCATGGTGTCCTACGTGTGCTGAATACGTAAACAGCTTAGAACACAAGTTTATTAACATATTGGTCAGTGGTGAACAAGTGTATGACGGCTAGTTGATGTTTTGAATGCGAAAGCTACTCTGTATGTCTGTCTTGTTTTACTCTTTTAGACAACTTTGATGAGGTCTGTGGTTTCTATCTTAAGAAAGCATTGCCTTTAAAAGTGTTAGAGATAAAAAAATATATGAATTTGTACTAGCGGTACTTACTGCTTCATATGAAAGGATCTATGCTGTATTATGTCGAATGATCTCACTTATCTGCCAGTAAAATTCGCGTTAAAATCGGTTCAGTATTTACGGAGATTAGCTTGTTTAAGTATTGATAGTTCGGTAAAGCCGGCAATGTGAACTGCATAGTTCAAAACACACAATCAAGAAGTATTTAATCGAATTTCTCTATCTCTCTCACACTTGATAAATGACAAGCTTAAACAGAAGATAAACTACTGCAACCCACTGATTGCAGATAAAATTGCAATGATTGGCTTTTATAGGTTTCAAGATTTTTAGTTTTATGTTTTGTAGTTTTATGACCACCTATCAATTTAAAAACAATTCCTAAAAACACGTTCTTTTTATCGTGTAACCTTGAAGTATCGATCAGAAAGCTTATTACGGTTGCAACACTCTTTTACCAAGGAAAGTCATCAGCTAAAACCGTCTTACTACACAAGCTAAGTCTTTACTTATGTTTAGTTAAGTAAATCGAACGCTAATAAGTTCGTGTCATCGTCCTAGACGTGGGTGACAGTAATCTGAGTATTCGATCGACAACCGAGCCGCGACCAGGCAGCAGTGCATTGACTTATACTAGTACTAGCCTGCGGGTTCGCATGCTATTATAAAAATACTTTCTGTTTCAGTCTGTGCTGCCGTTTTAAAAACAAATGATGAAAATCGAGCTCCATTCCAAAATGAAAGATTACTAGCTGTTGTCCGTTACTAATCGAAAATGATTCCACAAGAACATAAAATCGGGATAAAATCCTATCTTATGTTTTAATCCTGATTATAAACTATCCGTGTACCAAGTTTCGTCTAAATCCGGTCAGTGGTTTTTGCGTGAAAGAGTAATAAACATCCATACATACAACCTTTCAAGTTAATAATATTAGTAGGATCATCAAGCAACATGCACGTTCATTCTAAGTTTATGTTGCGTTGTGCAATTACTGAAAGCTTGAACGAAATTGTATGTCTGAAGTAAGCCTTGAAAATACTTTTACTTTTAACTGTTTTCCCAAATCAGTCAAGTCGTCTTTGAATAATCGGAAACATGACGAGAAACCACACAAACATATTGCCAATAATTTGGAAATATTTTTGAAGTCGTTTAAAAAGATTTACTCAGAAACATAACACCTGAAGGTCATATTAAATTCTTTAATATTTTCACAAAATATACTTGACACAATTTGATTATTTATTTATCCTTTAAAACCTTTACATGACCGACTTACACAATAACATTACCGCACAAAAGATTTCAATCTCTCTTGCCAAATAAGACATATTATTTCAAAATTGTCATTTAAATGAACCTACCAGCGTCTCTTAAAATTATTGTAGTTGTGTAAAAGAGAAAGCGCTATACATCATGTATAGTGCTATCTCCCTTTCATGTCTGCAAGGATCTCGTTAAAACACATCGTGGTAGGTCAAAACGAAATTGCTATCTTTATATAATCGTAAAATTTACCTTATGGTACTTTTCGTTGTTTATGGTACTCTATCTGGCGGAGATAATGAATTGAATCCTAATGCGATGTCTAGATTACCCGCAGCTGGTATTTTATAGTAAGCACTAAAACAGGTTGGAAAGAGATATAAGTTTAGACTTTTATGCGTTGGAAGACTTTTATGTATTTTTAGTGGGGTCTGTTGATGATTAATATAGTTTGTGCCTGATGCGTGTGTAGAGTTTGTAAACGCGGGTTTTTTGCCCGTTTTTAGTAGAGTTTGTAAACGTGGTTTTCCCCCGATTTTTAGGCATGTTCATTTTGGGTACTCGTATTTATAAAACATTTTGCAACACACACAAATGTTTTGTCCACTTCAGGCAACGCAAACTATTTTACTCATGCATGAATTAGCAGAAATTAACTGACTTTCTTAGTTTTAAAATAGTCTATGAGATAACCAATAACGATGATACAAATTAGAAAAACTCACTCATACATCAAACCCTGTTCTCAAGTGCTACTCATATTTGGTAAAAACTCTTGAAACACTCCATAATCAACATATTAGCTTCACTACTGAGTACAAACAAAAACATCAAAAAATCTTTTGTTACTGCGATCAGAAAAAAACATATCACTTGTACTTAACATCTTAACAAACGAAAATCAACTTTGTGTGTAATGTGTAGGGATCATTTTACAATAGCAGAAGAAGTTGGTTAAGTCTATTTTTAGCGAGGAATTTCTAAGAAAATTGTTCCCTATAAGGATTCCTACGATGCAAGTGCAAAATGATTTTGTATCTTATTTGAAGAGGGGTAAGGTATCTTTTGGAAAGTGTGGGGTTCCATTCACATGTGTGGGGAGTGAGTCACCTTTGTTCCGATGGTATTTTATGGGATTCATTTTATATTTTGACCTCAAAATGTCGGCGTGAGTCAATAGTTTTATGGATTCTTCGAGTTAGTGCAAAAAATCGGCAAAATTATAGCGGATGCGATAATTTAGGGGGAAAAGAGCAATAAGTTTTTAATATCGTTCTAAATATTTCTCTTAAAAGCAAGTTAGCCGTCTCTTCTTGCAAAAGTAGCGTTCACAAAGAAAATGCAAGAACACTACTCCATTGTATGATACTTCAAAAGTTTAATTAATTATTTACAGTAAGTACTAAGTATCTTGCTGGCTTTAAATTACTTCGGAACTTGTTATTTTGTTACTGTACCCACTACTGCAGTTGGTCCATTATAAATAGCTTTGTTAAAACATCTAAAATCGTTCATTCACTGTGTCTTTCCTTTGATGTAGTTATCTCATATATTATATGTATGTATGTATTGAGTACAACATATGGTCATGTCAAACCAGGCTGTACCTATATTTGTGAATTTTTTTTAACGAAATTTTGTAGATTTATTTTTTCGTGATCATGAAGTAACAGGCAAAATCATCTGCCAGGCCAAATTCAGAAATCAGAGCAAAGTAGGAAACGAAATATAAAAGATTATTTTCGAAAAATATCCATGCGTAATTAAATCGTCCTAATTTTCATTGCATACCCTTGGTTTGAATCTCAACAATTAATCAATAAACTATTTTATTACATATCCTTGGTTCTAGGTTTTTGGCCTGGAAGAAACCGAAGTGAGTCAGAGATCCAAACAAAATATGCGATGAAATTAATAATAAATATTCAATGTGTTTAATCATCTATTTATATAGGAAAAAAATACATAATATTTTTCAATATTTTTTAATGGTTATCAGGAATCCCTGAATTATCAACAATACATCATTTTTCTAATATCAAGACAAGAGCCAAATCCCTCCAATGTCATAAATCGGATGCCGACAACAACGCCGGTGTAAAACCGGGTTACGGCCTGTACCGGGATTTCTCCGGGTAATCAAACTGGGATCTAAGGAGCTGCCGTGATTTCTTAAATAACGACAGTGCTACGTGTGGAAGCGAGACAGAGCTCTACATCGTGTAGAGCTCCATCTCTTTCCCACAATTGTAACATTCTAAACTTTTTAGATGGTGCTAGGCTATTGTAGCTTGTATGAGGAGAAAATGACATTGTCTTTAGACGATTACATTAGAATGTCGTCGAAAAGAGGTATTTATTAAGAAAGGAAGGATCTGTTAGGGGTTAACTGGATGCATAAAGCCTGAACAAGTAGTAAAACAGAGAGAAAGAATGAAAGGGAGGCCCTTTGACTTGCAGTGGGACATCTAAAGCAAAGAACAAGAGCAATGTGATGTGTGGTTTAATACAGAATAGTGCTTTGTATTGATAATAAAGTTCTCCAAGAAACTTTAGACCTCTGAAAGATCACTCTCACTATTTTTGTTCAGTGTTGTAATATTATGAGGCAAACTTCTATTTAGAAAATTGGAAAAAAAATTTTTAGATCAGAAGTACAATTTCAAAAATTCAAGTGTTTTTTTCTACACTTTGATTAAAAAGACAACCTTATTTTCTGATCTTATAATAAAATGTAGTCAGCATAATACCAGAGAATTGCAAAATATTTTTCTCAGTCCATATAAAATCCAGTATATTGTTGTCTGATACAAAAGCTGGGCCCTAATAGGCCGGTACAATAGCAACAGCTACCCACGCACCAACCACTTCTGTGTTACACCCACTCGCTAGTGATGTGCCAGTAATTGGTGCAGATCTATACATTCAGTCCTTTAAGGATTATTGGAATAATTAGTTTAGTGAATGTGTGTGAAGTATTACCAAGGATCATATTATAAAATATTCGTTTGTTAATTTCTACTGAGTTAATAACTATTCAGGAAACCGACCCCTACGTAGTTGGGAAAAGGCTAGGACGATGATAGAAAAAAGGTTGCCATTTTTGTTCCCGTTTCTAATTTTCCCCCACACACATCCGCTTAAAAACACATCATGACCACCTTCCAGCTCCACCATCAGATCAGCTCTCATCGTCTCATAATATTACATTGTCACGCAATATACATAATGCTGTCAAATATGCTCAATCGGAAACTGAGAGTTGGATCGTATTTAAGAAGCAAGACCGACAGACCGACAATGAGGCAGGTGAAATAAAAACTAAATGAAAGTTTTAAAACAATAATAAACAAAGCAAAGTTCAACTTAACTGTCAATAACAAAGTAAAGCTAACTTAACTTATAAAGTCCAACACTAGTGGTAGTGAAAACTGGACGTATGCCAATTAGTGAGTCAACCAGTTGGCGCGGGTTCGATTCCCCGGCGTGATATGTTTCTCTTATTAACTGTACCGCAATCTTGCTTCTATACATATTTGTACTTTTTGTAGATGTCTGTGATTTCTACTCTTGTATAATGCCTAATTAAGTAATTTTAAATAAGATCTAGCTAACTGCAGTTTCTATTTACTTCTGAGTCTTAACTATGACTCTAGTCTTACCCAAATCGGTGTAATACATTTTTATACTTATCCAACCTCCACAATCTATAATTATTATTTAGACCTTTTTTATTCAGTTTATATAGAAAACGAGCTGAATCGGCACATGTTTTTTTGCCATAGAAAATGATTTCTAGGGAATTTATGACGTAGAAAAAACCGTATCTTAGCTGTATATAATATAAATGGTTATCATTCAGGTATGAAAAATATGATAGCCAATTCCCAGACCTTCTAAATATGCATACAACCAATGCAATTTGATAAAAGTCGGACAATCCTTTTCAGAGGAATACGGTAACTCACAGAGTGACACGAGAACTTTAAAGGTGTATAAGATGAAGCATGGTCTGTTAAAATCAGTCTCATTAACTACATAGCAATTACGAAGACGAACAACAATAATTTTGTACCTACTGGAATTTCGAACATTAATTAAAATGCCAATGTCAAAAAGATGGAATTTCAAAAAGAATTTCAAAATGAACTGTTCTCACGAAACCATTCTTCTCGAGTATTAAGCCGTCTGATCCGAGCTGTCTCATTACCATACGTATTTGGTAGCACCAGGTTTTCTACACGACTACATAACGGGTAGCAAGACGTCTAGATCTTTTAGGGTCCCGCAGGGTAGTGGTATTGGACCCTATTTGTAAACATTCTCTGACTAGCGTTCTCTGACTAATTGTAATAGGTAGTAAAAATGATCTCTAAATTTTTGTATTAATGTCACTTTAATAGAATAAAATCCGCATTTCTTTTATCCTACTCGTTCTCAAGCTAGGTTTTTTATCGCTAGACATTTAAAATTATAGCTAGACACTGGCTGTAGACAAACAGTAATACCTCCATAGTCATATTTTGTACAGTGATACGGAACTTCTTGTGCAAGAATTCAACTCAAACTTGACTGGTTTTTTCAAGTACTTTACTGTTACATAGCGAAGGACGTCTGCTAGTTGTCCTTGCAAAAGTTCAGGTGCGTACGCGCAGGTTTAATGTAAGGGAATTGTTTTAAACATGTATCCTTGCTCGTAAATGGTTGCTGTGAGAAACTGGTCTTGTTTAAATGTCGTCCACGTTAATATTATAACGCTCGTTTTAAAACTATTTTGATACATCAAAAGTCATTTGAAATAGTGCAAAAGATAAGTGATAATAAACACGTAAGGATTGCACATAGGTTAGCTAACCGTAAAATCCGTAAAAGATTAGAAAAATGGCTAAAAATTATCTGCGAATTTTCCTTAAAACAACTTCAATCATTGAAAGTAGGCTTATTACTAAATGCTAAACTTATTCAATTCACAATACTTATCTACTCCACTTTTCACACTTTTTCTGTTAGATACCTTATAATAGCATCATGACAATCATGACCATCAATAGGACTCCAAAACTCCTAAATCCAGGAACTAGTCTAGTCATTAACTAGTTTATTGTATGGCATTAATAAATACAAGGTGTTTCAGAGCTCTCGCTTTCATATCAATACGGAAACGGTCGCAATAGATAAGCGATATCGGGACACGGTAACCTGAATCACTTCTGTGTACTGTAGAGTATATAGTACACAACAAATAGTACATAATCAACAACTGTACCTACTGAGTACACAGCCAGGAATATTGGTAGTATATTGGACTACATACAACTTAACTAGTTGAATAGTTGTTGTTCATTCGTTCGTTTGAGTTAAAGACGCTACAAAGTGCTTTAATGATTATAAGTCAAAAGTCAAAATACTGTAACATAGTGTCTAGTTTGACTGATAGAGAAATACGATCTTTAAATAGCTTTTTAAGAATTATGACTAATTTTAAAAACTTTCAGTAAGCCTGGTATTCAACATAGCTTGGAAAATAGCTAGATAAAACGATACACTAAACCTATCCCACCAAACCTTGATACTATTAAAATACTGCGTGAATGTGCTAGACAGATGGAAAAACAACAATAAAATAAACAAAAACACTTCTATTAATAAGTTACCCAACCAAACAAGCAATTATTCTAACAAGACACACCATTTATAAACCAAACATATAATATTTTATTATAATCCCATTACACTACAATTTACATCTAATAGCCAATATGAAAATGTATGTCAAATTATATCACAGGTCAATAACCCATGCGATCTGATAATGAGCGGCGCACACGCACACTCGTCAGTCTAGCATGAATCACGCGCAGTGTGCGGTGACCTTGCTACTGTTTGTTTGTTTACATCACTTCTAACTTCCGGAGTATGCAATGTTTTTCAGAGTCTCTGGTTTTTATCTATTGTGTTGAGCGATGGGTCATATGTTAAGGGTCGGAATTTCGTGTTGTTGTGATAGTTTGTCTTTTGTTTTGTATTTTCTTTACAATTTTGTGGAAATGTATTCACTCATGTATAGGTTTAAGTATAGATGTTTTTACAAAAGAAAGCAATTTATGTAAAAGTTTTTTTCTTGTAGGTTCTTGTCAGGCACTTTGTGCGGTTTCAAAGTGTCATAGTTGTGCTAAAAAATGTGCAAGAAGCTCCGTAGGTAGGTAACATATTGTTTAAAAAAAAAAACAAAAAAATAAGGGAAATAAGCCCAGCGAAATAAATGCAATTTATATTTATCTTCGCTAAGTAGGGGTAAGATAAATTTACATTAGTTCTGTTCACCAACTTGAGTCCAAGCGGTCTGCAACTTTTATAGTTCATCTGGCGCCAATGTTCGGAGCCCTCAACCCCAAATGACAAAGCAATATAATTATTAATCAGGTTATTTCGATATTTATTTGTATTGTATTCAATAAAAAAATGCTCTAATAACACACTCACCCAAACCTCAAAGCGGTTACTATTATATCATTATATTTTTTTCCAAACAAACATGTGTCAAAGGAAATACTCCGGAATTATTATAAAAGCGGTCACCAATGATTGTGGAACGCGTTACCCTACATTGCGCAGGCGCACCCATTATTATAGTGTTGCAAGTTTGTAACACGTGGCCTGCGCAGGAGTCGATAGCCGTGTGTTATGCTCAATTGTTATGGCGTTGAGTAAGCTCTGTGACATCTGTATAAGTAGGTCTCTTAAAACAAGATAGAGGAAATGTTTTTCATGGATAAAAGATGATCTATGAAAGTATGAAAACAGTCTTTCTATATTTTGCTTTGAATATTTTCTAGATTGACTGTAATTTCTATTAGGTATAATTTTAAGGTTGACGTTGCACCTGAAATAATATAGTTTGAAGGAAGATAGGGACTTGGCATTTTTTATTGCATTCTATCATTTTTTAAACTAATGCGTATAAATTTTAAAATATATTTTTGTCACTATTATTTGAAGTTTTATGTCATCATTGTTCTGCCACAAAAAATATTTCTAACGGAAAATCTAATACAAATATTTAACCTAACTTTCCAACTAACACATGAAAACAGAAAAAAAACAACAAAATACAAAATTCGGCGGACTCGTAAAAATTTACGCGGTACGCATTTTTTGTGGAGTCCTTAAGATAAGGGTCAACATAAAGTAAACCATGTCTCATCTTGTATCAGCACCGAGATCTGAAGCACTCCCTGTGGAGCCAGCAGCGCGAGGGTTTACTCCAACCCTAGGATAAAGTCGGGACAACATACCAGCTGATCGGGAAGGTTGTTGGTGGAAATGGTTATGAGTGTATTTAGGGTCGAATTCTGGGCGAAAAAAATCACAGTCCTTTGTATTAAAATTAGCTGAAAATAAAATCAACGGGAACATGCATTGAGATTTGATGTCTTGACGTTTCGACCAGGTTTAACTGGCCGAGGTCACAAGCAGACTGCCATCATTGTCATCTGCCTTATTAGAAGTAAGAGGAATGTTTATAGACAGCCGCTTCTTTAGGGGTGTAAATGGTACTTTCAAATTTATTACTGAACAAAACAAGAGACACCTCTCCGAGTACCTACTGTAACACACAAGGTCGCATAGTTCTCTTTACTACTAAAAAAAAATGTTCCTTTTCGCTCTATAAAATTAAATATATTAATATTATAACTTCGACATCTACCAGTCGGTCCAACATACCCTAATCTACCCTTATCTTACCTACAAAGATATGCAATACAGGCGCGTTACTTTGTACCCGGATATCGGGCTGATTATCACGGCTTGCCATCTCCACCCGGATAATACCCGGTCATACTCATACCCGGCTATGGAATTTTCTACAGATGTAACGAATATTCGCATTCACATGTTTCTTGCAAAGTTAAAGTGAAGTTTTTGCGAAAATGGAACTAAACCAATTAAGAAATAATTTTATTAATATTAACAGACTCTAACTGACTGACTTTATTATTTCTTACTTATCAACCATTTAAAAAAAAATGTCATACTCACACATTTGTTGTTTTCTATTTCTATTTTATTTTCTAGTGAGATATCACTGCTCTTAGTCTTAAACTTCATTACCCAATGTAGGAATTCGGCACACAAGCTATTCTCATTCGCGAATATAAAAAAGAATAACATTACTTACATCACTATTACCTACCCTGTTATCCTGGGAAATATATCGTAAAACGCACACTATGAACAAAAGAACGTAGAGTTTTGATATTTTCTTTATTTTTTCCTTTGCCTTTGATGTTCCGTTGTTTTTGATTAGGATTTATGATAAGACTGTAGGAAGCACCATTGTTTTCGGCGGGTTCATGATAAAACGGTTGGGTTGTATGGACGGTAAAAGAATCAGGGTATTCCTATTTTTCCGCTTAAAGCATTCTGTTAACATAATATGTAAGATGGATCTTTCCAAAAATACTTTATCTCAGGAACCGTGATAGCTAGACATTTGAAGTTTTCCATCGGGGGTAAGCAACATTGTTACGTTCATAGACTTGTTAGGCGTCAAATAAATTTGTGGGTAACCTCACTCAAATTTATTTACCCAACCTTGTGCTTTTTTGCCAATTTGATCAGTTTTTAAACCATGATTTGACAAAATTTTGACTGTATTGTTTCAAGGACGGTAAGCATCGTAATTGAATACGTTACTAGGATCTTGCTGATTTTACGGTATTTTATATTCTATGTTTACTTTCATTTATAAAAATGCGATTTTGGGTACTATCACCCCACTGTCATGGCAGCAATTACACAGTTAACTCAATTGTGTCGCCGTATCGTTCAATTGTGTGAACTACAGCTTGTTAACGAACACGATGTATTGTTATTCGTTAGTTTATTTGCTTTGGGCAATTTTCCAGCTCTTTTTATAGGGTTTCATACAAATATTGTATTAATATTATGATATTTAATAGGCAGGATGAGAGTAATGTAACCGGGACGAATTGATGCAGGAACCTAATGAGCTTTCCACTTAAGTACAATTGAATATCATTCACTAACCACTTAGAGTGACTTGGAATTGTACTCAGTAGTCCCACCAGCTCTCTAACACGCGTAACCGCGTACTATGTATCCTTAAGACACACATAATATAGTATTTTATAGGGATCCGTAAATGGTAGAAATGTAACGTCCGTCAGTTTTCTGAATCTCACGAACCGTAATAGTTATAAAGGTGTTTTTTTTTACAAATAATCTTTTTGCCGTCGCAATTATCATCATATTCATAAGCCCATGTTCGTCCACTGCTGGACAAAGGCCTCCCCAATTGCAACCCATCAAGATCTATCTTCAGCTGCTGCTATAAAAACAAATATCCATAATATCTACTATAAATCTGATAGGTGACCAATTGTTGCTAAGTTTTGCTTAAACTCATTTGCACGGGACCCTGAAAGTCATGAGCCCGCCACACACTTGACCGGTTTTCCCCACTTTTTTACACAGTATAAAGTGACAGATATCCATTTGAAGTGACATTCCTGTCGGTAACATTAGGAACCCGCGGTTGGTGTAACCTGAGCCGCGGCGCAAGGCTGTCCGCACAAGGTCACTGTCGACGACTGGTCTGTATCACAGCTTGAAGATAAAGGAAGGATGAATGTTTGAGGTGTAGACTGGTTGTGGAAAGAAATGTAAGTGTGTCTGTGTGTGTGTGTGTGTGTGTGAATGATGGGTTGTCATAACATGGATATTCTTGGGTTTAAGTACTTAG
Organism: Trichoplusia ni; assembly: GCF_003590095.1. Lineage (NCBI taxonomy): Eukaryota > Metazoa > Arthropoda > Insecta > Lepidoptera > Noctuidae > Trichoplusia > Trichoplusia ni. The sequence continues at coordinate 3,605,657 of NC_039493.1, forward strand.
TATCATACTTTTAGTTTCTTTTATTAATTGACTCTTAAAACTTGTGGAATATACAGGAGATCATGTTTAGTCACCAGCCCCTGACATTAACTTAACTCTATGAATAAACTAGATATCCTATAGTGGATTGTGTGACACTAGTGCGTATTGTTTAGTCAAGCTACTACTAGTAATTCCTGGAATACGAACAATTATCTTGTCCACATCCATAAGGTTTTCTACCATCCCTAAGCTACTATATGTCATGTAGTACCCTGTTTACCCTCCACAACAACAATAATCCATCTTTAAAACGAGCAGTTATGCCACGTCTTAAAGGAATATTATCTACTGTGGGTGGGAAAGAGTGGTGTCCCGCTCTGTGCACGCTTCCACGACCATAGACCCTTGGGAACAACTCTCGTTCACAATTTTACCTTTACCTAACTAATTATATTTCTAACTTGATTATTTTCTGTTCACAGCGCGTCCGCACCTTCACAACATCACTAGACGAGCTCGCCGGACGGGTCCAGGCGGCTGAGGCCGCTCGTTCGTCCTGGCGCGGTCCGGGTGACGCGAGGGATGCGCGCGCGCAGCTCGACGCGGTCTCTCGTGCGCGGGCGCAGCTGCCCCCGCTGCGGCGGCTGGCTGACGAGCTGCATGCGCAAGCGCAACAGCTAGCTAGAGATAAAATACAGCTGCCTGATCACTTGTTGGCTAGGCTTGATGATCTGAACACAAGGTATTGTTGAATAAGCATTTAAATTATGATATTTGTACTTGGCGTAACTACTAGATTTTTAATTTAACCAGAATTTTATAGAAGTATAATTTTTTCCGTTGTGCCAACATAATACAAAATTCCTTAAGTTATGTTAGCTCTTTTAGTTCTAAACATTTTGGCTCTAGAATTTTTTCCTTGGCCATAACTTCGAAGTATTAAATAGATAGTAACTCTTTCTTAACAACATTAAACTTCAACGTTATCTACCTAATACGAAAACAATCAAACCACTATCTACAGAAGACAGTAGGTACAGACAAAACCAAATCTTAAGAATCCAACGAACGTGAGTAATGTGTATTGTAATGAGCGATAAGTCACGGCGGCGGCTCAATGATATGCGGCGAACAGGAATGTTAAACACGCACGATGAAAGTCAATCAACACACCTAGGTAGACTTCATACCTAGGCCGGTCTAGGTAGGCTGTAAACAAGGCAGAACTAATTACCTATAGACGACTAGCGTTTAATCGCCTGCTACTAATTGACTAATCGGGATAAAAATCATCCCATATGCTAATCCTGGTTATAAACTATCCCCCGTGAATTGAAAATCGGGGTAAATTTATCCATGTGTTGATACTGGTCATAAACTATATATGTACTAAGTTGTCTCTAAATCCGTTCAGTGGTTTTTACGTAAAGGGGGACCAACAACAAAACATACAGTCTTTCGCGTTTATAATATGACCTTTTCTAGTTGGACAGGTACCGTTAGGAAAATAAGAATAAATAATAAATGAAAATAAAAGGCCCTATAGATAATTGTATGTACCTATTGTATGTCGATGCTGACTACTTAATACAAATAAACTATTTTTATGAGCTTGCAGAATACAATGAGTCTTATTTATTTATTTATTTACCTATTATTATTTCCTTAAATAAATATATAAGCTTAGAAAAGAATAGATAATTTACAATAAGAGAGGTTCTTAAAAGAAAACAATCATCTTTTATATTATGATCTTTTATTTTTAATAAAACTCTTATTAAATTACTAGAGTTTAGAAATATACTTCGTATTGTTCAGCTTTGCCCTCAGATACTATGTTAGTTATTGGATTTGCCAAGTCTGAAGATTGTTTACTAAATAAAAAAGTATTGGAAAAACAAGTTTTGGAAATGTGCCCATAGTGGTGTGATGATATTGTTGATATGCGATTCATTCTTTCGTTACCCACGTAAAATACTCGTAGTTTCTTCACCAAATATTCTTAAAACATTAGAAATATAAAATCCTATATTTTCTTCCTGGAATTTAGTTCGAATAGGAACTATGTATGACCCCAAGTATGTTTATTTTGTGAAACAATGCCGATATCTTAAAAAAGTCTTTAATGGTAATGGTGAAGTTTTATTTTCGCTTATCGCTTAACCTCCTCCTCTTTCCCCAGGGTATCAGGTCTGGTCTCCGGCGGCGAGGAGCGCGTGCGCCAGCTCGCCGGTGTAGCCCGGGATGGCGGCGCGGGCGCAGCGCAGGGCTTCCTAGCCGGGTCTGTTGAGCCCCCGTGGGAGAGAGCCGTCACTCCCGCCAACGTTCCTTATTATATCAAGTAAGATACTGTACTATATAAGCTACATTTAAACATTAAGATTTAGATTTTCTTTAAAGAAACCTGGGCCGATTTCAGTATGGGGGGAACACTCACTCTCAATACAGTACAGGCATTATCAGCAGCATTATCTTCAGCTTAGGCTGAAGTTACATTTTTGTCAGTAACAGACGTACTCTACCTACCAGCTGTGGAAAAAACAGGCTAAAGTTGTTTTAGTTATTTAGATACATAATGTGATCTACCTTTATCAAATAACCTTCAATATTCAGCCATGAACTGGAGACGACCCACTGGGACCATCCGAAGATGATAGACCTGATGAACTCGCTGGCCGACCTCAACGAAGTGCGCTTCTCAGCGTACAGGACCGCGCTCAAACTTAGGACCGTGCAGAAAGCGTTGTGCAGTAAGTGCTCTTCATTTGTACTATGTTAACAAGTTACATTATAATTTAAACTGCTCCAATTGTTATTTGTTTGATTCTCTACGGTGTCTGCTTGGGTGTAATATTAGTAAATATCATCAAGGAATCATTTATTTCTAAGACACCGTATCATTTTTAGTTAAAAAATAACACTTGGTTTGAGTTCTCTTTTTTTTTCAAATTTAGGAGCCAGGTTTTCCTCTTAACTGAACACTGAAAATTAGACCCGAATAGTTACAAATCTCAGTTATCCAAAATATTCCATTAACATTTTCGTTATCCAGATTTTCAGTACTCAAGTTATTCGTGACATCATTAACCAATGTCTTCATGTTTCAGTGCACATGCTCCAATTGCCGGCCGCACTGGAAGCCTTTGACTCGCACGGGTTGCGCGCGCAGAACGACCGCCTCATCGACATCCCTGACATGATCACTGTTCTTACGTCGTTGTATGAGGTACGTTATTTAAATATTATTCCTAAAGTGCGTTCTACAGCTTAGATCATAGAGTTCAAAATCCAATTGCGAAAGACTAAACTTGTCCATCGAAACGAAAGTAGAAAAATATTTATCAAAATGTAGCCTTATTCAAAAGTAGAGTGTTACGCAATGTTAGGGGTAATACTTTCCGTTCCTCCTGTCCCTTGGCACCTAAAACTTATAATGAAAACTAAGAGCATGATAAGAATCTTGTAGTTTAACAGGGTCTCTACCTGAATCAATTTCCATTCTACAACAAGAACCATGTTTGTGTAGGTAATAGCAGCAGAAAACCCAAGCCTGGTGAACGTCCCTCTCTGCCTGGACCTGTCCATCAACTGGCTCCTGAACGTGTACGACAGCCAGCGCACCGGACAGATCCGGGTGTTGAGCTTCAAGGTGGGGCTCGTGCTGCTCTGCAAGGGGCATCTCGAGGAGAAGTACAGGTGAGTGATGTTACCTGATAATACTAACTAATAAACGTTTGGTCTTGTTGTTAGCCTATAAGAACGACAAATGAAAGACCCGTGCCCTATACGAACAACTTTTAGGCCGGTTGGTGCAGAAATCACGACACTACACCATACTTGTTGGAGATAGGCCTCCTTCAAGTTGCGTCAAACCACAAATCCACTTCCAAAGTAAATTAACGAAACAATGTTATGTTTTCAGGTATCTCTTCCGACTGATAGCTGACCCGACTTGTCGCGCTGACCAAAGAAAACTCGGACTCTTGCTACATGACTGCATACAGGTAATAAAATCCTTCCATATCATGGAACAGAAACTTACTTTTGAAATTTTGAGCTATATTACTAATATATGATGAAATCTTTAGGTACCAAGACAATTGGGTGAAGTGGCGGCATTCGGAGGGTCGAACATAGAACCCTCAGTGAGGAGCTGCTTCGAGCAAGCTTCTGCTGCTACCAAAGAAGGCAACAAGGGAGGCACTCTCGATAGGAAAGTTGGTAAGTACCTGCTAGTTATATCACCCTAATAACTTGAGAATAAATATGAAATGTCTTAGGTATTAAGCAAAAATCTATTATTACTGTAAAAATTGCGATGACAGTAAACAAACAACTCATATTATTCCTTAAAGCTGTCATTAAAGTTCTATCTAATAATATTCGAGTAGTTAATCTTCCAGAGAAGGAGAAGGAGAAAGAAGAACCTCCTAAAGACAAGACCTTGGAGCGCGACGCGGACGGCCAGCTGCAGTACATCGAGGCGTTCCACTTCCTGCAGTGGCTGCAGAAGGAGCCGCAGTCCATGGTCTGGCTGCCGGTGCTGCACCGCCTCGCGGCCGCAGAGACTGCGAAACACCAGGCCAAGTGCAACATCTGCAAGGAGTACCCGATTATTGGGTTCAGGTAAGATGGCGACTTGTTTGTCGCAATCTTTAAATCATTTCCTGTTAAAATGTATGTCATATCTATTGAACAAAAAAAGATAAAGTAGTAAATTTTTGTTTAACGGATAATGGGGATGAAATAATATAAGCCTAATTTTGCTTTTCCCAAATTTTTGTATGCCTTCGACTTCGAATTTTACTATTTTCTTAATTTCTGTTTAAACTAATTTGTGTTGTAACTCATTTAGATACCGATGCCTGAAATGCTTCAACTTCGACATGTGCCAGAAATGCTTCTTCAACGGTCGCAAAGCTAAGAACCACAAGCTCACCCATCCCATGCAGGAGTACTGCACCGCTGTAAGTATCGTCAACTAACTGGAGTAATTCGCTTTTGTTTCTATCATTTCTATTACCTATAGATATATCTTTAGCCGACTGGTACAGGTCCAGTTTACGCCAATGAATACTATGCGTGACTTGCCGCGGGTTCGTTCCCAGCTTAAGTGATTCGAATGATTCACAAATGATTGTTCAGTCTAGTTGTCTTTGAGCATATGGTTTGGATGTTTATAGTAACCCTCGACACAAATATTATTTTTTTAACTGCGAAAAGTCAGTCGAAATTAGTTTTCTCCGTGCTCTTTTGGTAACTACAATTGTGTTTGTTTCCAGACCACATCTGGCGAGGATGTCCGTGACTTCACTCGCGCTCTCCGCAACAAGTTCAAGTCTGCTCGCTACTTCAAGAAGCATCCCAGAGTCGGCTACCTGCCCGTTCAGACTGTACTCGAAGGTATGTATTAGTCAATGAAATTATCATTTTTATGTCTTTTTTATATTTTACAAGGTCCTTTGGTATTCGGCATAAAGGCAAAGTATTTTTATTCGGAGCAAAAAAAACAGAAGATTTTGAAAACGTTACTTTTTCATCTTCTTTCTAAATTTACGTTTTGCTTTTGGCAAGCCTTTAATACTACCAATTCTATGCTCCAGATCTCTAGACATCTCTCAGCTAGATGGCTTCAGTAGTAATCAATTTGAGTGTTTTATCACATAACCACTTGCCCCAGGCGACGCGCTGGAGTCCCCCGCGCCGTCCCCGCAGCACGGCGCGGGCGCGGCGCTGGGCGGGGACGACATGCACTCGCGCCTCGAGCTGTACGCCACGCGCTTGGCGCAGGTCGAGCTGGGCGCCAAGCCCGGGGACACGCCTGACAGGTACCGACACACAAATATGCTAACTATATTATATCTCTCGTAGCCCTCTCTAAACTCCTCATACACTTCTTCAATTCTTTATAATTATTTTAAGTCTGTTTAGTCAGATGAAGCAGCGCTCAGACTTAATGCAACAAAAAACAGTTTTTAATAAACACCATAACATTATACAATAAAAAATCTTTTTGCACTACTGCTTTGTAGACCAAAAGGCTTGCTACTTACATTAATGAAGAATAGATCTTAGATAAAAAACCGACGACAATATAACCTCAAAACTTTCTAAGACTGCATCAATTTCAACTCGGCCACATGATTCTGAAAGTGTATATGCCCTCAGCGATGAAGAGCATCAGCTGATCGCGCAGTACTGTGCGTCCCTGAACGGCGGCGGCGAGGCAGACGACGCGCCGCGCTCGCCCGTGCAGGTCGTGTCCATCATACACCGCGAGCAGAGACACGAGCTGGAGGCTATGATCAGGTAACATATTGTGTATACAACACAAAAAAATATAAATGAAAAATAAAACTAGGACTTTTTGAATTAAATTGTTCTTGATATCAGTTTTCTCATCAGACGTTTCTATTTTTACAGGGAACTGGAAGAAGAGAACGCTAGCCTGCAGGCTGAATACGAGCGCCTGAAGGCCAAGCAGACTCCAGGATCCACTCCTGAGGAGCAACACGGTGTCAACGAGAACAGGAACGCTCCTGTTGACCAGGTAATACCACTATCCTAATAATCTGTCAATTATACTGTCCATTACACATTTAATTTAGGTACCTACTGCTTTAGAACATTACCAAGCACTAAGTAAGGAACATTAATTCATACCATTCCATGCTCTATTTCCAGGACATGATGGCCGAAGCTCGCCTGCTGCGCCAGCACAAGGGCCGCCTGGAGGCGCGCATGCAGATCCTCGAGGAACACAACAGGCAGCTCGAGGCACAGCTGCAGCGGCTGAGAAGACTGCTCGATGAGGTAAAAACATAAGACCACTAAGTCACATCACTGTAAATACAACCTTAAGTCAACACATGAAGCTAAATTTTCTTTGTCCGTTTTCCAGCCTGCTCAGGGTTCGCCCCCGGCTCGTACGGGCACACTCCAGACTCGCTCTGTGACTGCTTCACAGCTCGCCACTGACTCGCCGGCTAAGATGCACAACGGATTGTATCATGAGTCCCAAACCAGTGAGTATTTTTAGTGATTTTCATTTATTGACCTGTCAATGGCTTTTGATGATGTTCCCAACAATCGTTTATATAAGAATATATATGTTTGGAATAAACGGTTTGCACCCCGAATATTTTTATATCTCTTAAAGGAACCTCTTAAATAAGACAAAAATGTGTGTTCTAATAAGTTGGAAAAATTGAGTAAGTTATTGTGGGTGCCCCAAGGCGGTGTCCTATGTCCCTTGAATATGTTGATAACGTTGTGTGGTATATAAGACGGCGGAGGTCGGTGGGCGGGCGGCGAGCGCGAGGCGCTGGAGCGGCCGCCGCCGCCGCCGCACGCCGTGCACTCGCTCATGCACTGCGCAGGTCAGACAACAGGAACTGTTTGGTTGCCGCTTGTAGCTCTACTGATGCCACTTAAACAGTTGCGGTTTTTGTACCGTCTATCACTATCAGTAGCTTCGTTTTGAAGGTGATTCGACAGCTGGTTGAATACCTCACACCATTTGACGCACTTATTTACTGCTAGTGTTGTTTTAATTTTGGTTTTGTATTTCGCAGAGTTTAATATTTCATTAGGTTCATTTTGTTTTTAGCTGCTTTATCTCAAGTTGTTGTTGTTTTTACATCGTTGCCAGGATTTCTTGCATGGTTTTGAGTGATGCATGTTTAGTGTCGTCGTTTATTCGATATCTAATATTCATGCTATTTTGTTTTCTGTTTTCTGCAAACCTAACAGGACGTATACCTTGAGGTAATAATTTTGAAAACATTTTGAAATATTTTCTACTCTACGAGACTTACTCTCTATAAAAGAACAAGCCAAATAGATAACACTATTTTGTAAAAGATTGAGTAATTTATAAATAATATTTCTATTTACAGATGACCTTGGCCGCGCCGTCGAAGAGTTAGTGTCAGTGATGACGGAGGACAACCCAAACCAAACATCGAACTCTCCTCCGCAGTACACCAACGGGAAACCTCCCACCAAAGAGTAGTTCAGCGAGTGGTTCCCAACGCATGGTGCTGCCGGCCTCGGCCACAACCATGAGACCTTCGGACTAGCAACACTGTCGATACCAAGCGAACGCTTCTATCCTATGAACATCGAAGTATTATACAATTTGTACAGTATTTCTACTAATTTTCGACTCATCACTAACAATACCTGCACATGCTGTCTCTATCTTATACATGAGCTCTAACATTCCACAACATTTCTAATCGGGTGGGCTTCGGGGAAAGATACTAAAAGTAGAAGCCTGTAAGGAACCAGCTATATAGAACTAACGGTGTTATTGTCTAGTATTAGTTCATTGTAGCGTCGTTTCAAGACGATAGTCGTATGCAACGCTTATTGTATAAATAAGGGCACGCCATTGTTGCAGTACGTATCGTGAATGAGTCGCTTTCATTTCTAACAGTTTGTAGATTCCTGTAGATATCCCTGACAGAATTTCTACTGTTTTTGTTTTTCCCCTCTATCACTCCGACAGTGTTGCTAGAACGAAACGATCCAACGAAAAAGACACTGTAACGAGCATTTATACATATATATTTAACAAAAATTGTACCAAATTTGTGGATACTTGATATTTTAATCGTTTAAGTACATATCTTGTTAGTACAATCTCCATTATATATCATATCACTTCTTGTATACTTCCATATCATTTTTGCTGTGTAACATACAAGCGTTATGTATTATATCACGTGAAACGAACAAGCGACGTGGGCACCGACTAATCGGTGGTCTATATTGTTTACAAGGCAGCTCGGTTGGTTTGACCACATTTTATCATATCAGCAAGCATTCTACGTAACCATATCCATCTTTTCTATGATTATACAAGGAACATACAGAATTTATGAAACCACTACAATAGTAAGAAAACTATAAATGTGGTCACACTGAACGCTTAAAGCTGAGAGCTTTAATAGGATCACAACTAGCTTTAATACCACAACTGTGACATATTTTGATAAATAATGCAACACAAACGGATGCAACCTCGATGTTTATACCGCAACCACTGGAAGGGCCTAAGTTTTAGTGGAAATGTATATAGATATAGATCGACCTCTCTGATTTATGAAAATGTATGCCATACACTGTGGCAGTAGGTAAAGTGGATTCGTTAACAATTTTGCGAGTAGTATTTAGATGTAGCCAAAATGATATCAAGCATGTTATTTATATGCATGTTTGTGTATGTTAAACATTTATCGAGTTATCAAAAATGTATCGTTAGATGATGAAAAATAATAATCGAAGTGCTTCTATGCAGAGTAGACAGTTTCCTTTCCTTCATAGTTAGGTCTGCGGGAGCCGGGACTGCGGTCCGGCGTGGCCCACAGTCGCGGTCCGCGCCAGATAGTACTGACGGACTGTAGAAACTCTTCTTAGAAACTAAATAACATTGTATCCAAAACTTTTTCACTATTACAAAAGGCATGACACGTTTTTCGATTAGGCTATTTTGGGTGCGACGATTTTTATGTCGTATACCGATATGTATCTCGATATGTACCGTGTGTCTACTAGTAAGATGCTGCCTACCTTTTTTAGATAAGGATATATTGGAGAGACTTTTATACGATCGTTAAATAATCCTGTTGAAGCTAACTTTAAATTAAGACATCGGATCTAACCATATCATGGTTTATTTTATTTTTTTCGTCGCGACAGTACACCGACATTTTGAATTACCGGCACTTTTTGACGCTGGCAACATTCCGGAATGTCGGCCTACCTAGCGACTGTTACTTAAATTCTTATTAATTTCGCTAATATAGTATATAAGAAAAAAGCACAATCTTTATTATTATTTTTAACGAAAATAGAAAATAAAAATTTACACTAATATATTGTTAATAATTTTATTTTTGTTTATTGCGTAGTACGGTAGTCTTCTGTTTACGAAATTTAATTATTATTTTAATATTGGCAACTTTATGAAATGTACTACTTCCGCATTTATTTGTATTTTGCTGTGTTTAAAATGTTTTTAGAAGTTAAACACAAATAAACATTCAACATAGTATATTGTGGTTTGTTTTACATACCTGTTCCTTTCCCTCGCACACTCACACAAAAATGGACTATCCCATAATATTCTTCATTTCTTTCAACAAACTCGAGTGTTTACAATGTATTGGCGAGTACCACACACACACACTATACACTGAATGCTCTTTAGGCTTCATTTAACCATACTTATAAGCCATGATTTGGCTACGGGGCGCTACAGTGTGTAGACAGACGTTTGAATTGAAATCTTAAAAGAATTGAAATTCAAATAAACAGAGACGTCTTTTTTAAACATTGTATCTATTTGAATCTCGCATGTTGTCATGTCTTGGATTTATCAAAATTCCATGTTTAATCAATTCAAAAATTAAGAGAAATAATGTATTTTTAATATACATAGTCAGGGCCTAGACTACACACCTTGTTGTGTTTGAAAACCGCATGTAGATAGAGCATGAGAGCCGAGAGTACATAATTATAAAAATATCATGTAAGAATTGTGCGACTTGTGAGTTTGTGCTGTCAACAAAAAGAAAATAGTGCCCGTATAAACCTTTATTAGTTAACAAACATTATAATTAAAGAAAACTTAATATGCTAACTTATCATATCATTAATTGAAATTTGCACCATCATTGGTATACATAGCCTACAATATATTGTTATACATTTTATTAATGAGTTATTAACAGCACTTAATTAAATAATAATTATGTTTTATAACATATAATACTAAATGCTTCTTATATAGTAAATGAGTTACAATGCCTAATAAAGAGGTAAAGTGTTCATAGTTATGTTATATTTTAAAAGTAATTGCAAACTTATAGCTATTAAAATATTCTTGACATTTTTATGACATATGATGCTCCACATCATAAAATTTGCATTCTTTTGACCCCATTGGTGAGGTTATATCCTGTTGTTATATTGAGAGTTAAAAACAAACAACCAATCTGAATCTTGAAAACCTGAACATCAATTTTAACATTCATATAATATTATATATAGAAGCACACTGCTAAAGGCACATACATTTTCATAAACAATTTTATTCTAAATAAATAATGATCAGTCATAATTAGGAACAACCTAGCTTTACATAGAATTTCATTAAAATCTTTGCATAAATACTATATGCATTATATACTTCTTTAAAAAAGAAATGCAACAATCCGATCCTGAATACAAACAAATATTTGTTCTTAGTGACTTATTAAAAATAACCTTGAATTACCCCACATTTCTACTACATTATGTATTTGGACAAGTATTTTGGTCAAAAAGTGAAATACTTTGAAATGGTTTTCTGTTCTGTGGCACAAAAAATTGACAAATACAATTTGATAGAAACCATACAGTAAAAACTAATTTGGTCTAAGAATCAAACTCAATGAAGTCTGTTTAAAAATCAATCATATTTTTATCTACTAAACCACAGAACAGAATCTGATATCTAAATTAAAACACTTGTTATCATTAAATGCATAAAAGCTACCTAGATTATCATTTAAATAGTGTTATATTATATTCATCATTTCATAGAATTATTATGCAACTAGTGATAAAATTTTGTAAAATAAAATTTAATGTCAATAAGAATCAAATGAACGATACTGCAGTGGAGAAAGGAAGGTCGGCAGCTTGCTTTCACAACTAGAACCCCACTCTTAAGTTGCCGGTAGGGTAAGCATGCACAACTGAATAAACAAAAAGTGTAATAACTATAATCATGTTGGTTGCTGGTGAGAGTTAATTTTTTTTATGATTGCCGAAAATTGCAAATAATTATCAGCAGACAGGGAAAATGAAATAACCATGATTACCTACAGTCCGGAAAGTAGGTTGTATTGATAAGATTTTATCTTAATCAATTAATCTTGCAAAGGCAGTTAATTATCTTATCTTGAAAATAATGGAGGTATATTATATTATTCATCAATGGAACAGAACAACACCAGAATATGTTTTTAAAAGTCCAATGAGTGCTTCTTCAACCTACTTCCCAATCTCAAACTAATTTTAATTAAATAAGGTAGACTGAGGCTTCAGATTATCCTAGACCACTTCTTGGAGTGATGACCAACACCAAACAGACCAATCCTCAAAAGCTAGTCAATTATAACTGACAAATCAATATTCTATCACTAGCTACACATAAATTAAATTATCTATCACATTTCTCTTACACCTTTACTGCCGAGTTAGTATTACTATCAAGACCATTCACAGGGGTAGCTATGTCGGTCCTAGGTCGCCGGAACAGCAGGACATGGGGCTCAGGGTTGTGGACCATGAAGTGTAGCCACCGGGGGCTCTGCTGCACTCCGAGGTTGCGCCATTCCGTCTCCGTCATGAGGTGAGACTTTGGCACCAGACGGGCAATGTCAGGAGGCAAGATGACATGTCTGGAACATTGATTTTTTAAAAGTAAGAAAAAATCTTATTGGACAAGTATTTTGGTCAAAATTAAGAAATATGAGTCCTTTCGTAAACAACGTACGTCGTACATGCGAGTTGAAATACAATTAAGAGGTTGTGCCAAGACTACATGTTTAGCAGGAATTGAAATATTAGTGATTTAAAACCAATAAGGCAGCTAGTACAATACATTTTAGACTCTGGAAGCTGTAGCAACAACGTTCAACGAAAAATTAGACTAAACGTTGTAGCACCGGGCAAAATTGTAAGGGAAAATGGGATTACGAAACAAGCCATATTGTGTCCCGAAACTGTTGAAACAAAGAAAATTCCGTTCAATAACACGTAGGTTAGGGATTTTATCACGTATATAACGTGTGTAAATGATGTAAATTAAACAGATATGGAAAGGAATTGAGAAAACCTTACCTATATTCATAGACGTCATCAGTGTATCTTTCAGAGTACTGTATCTGGTCAACCGGCATTCTGCGCGATACTATATCTATATCACTTCTATCTCAACTTAAAAACGATCAAATTTAATGACGGGAAGACGACTTTCAACGAGTATTACAGGATTTCTTATTGAAATGAAATTTTATTTTCACTGAAAATTTAATTTCATATGAGTTTGACAGCTACAGATTTGACGTTAAACGAATGCGTTCGAAACATGATTATAAACGAGACTTTTGTTCCAAAGCAAAGCTTTTCCAGAATGTTCGCTGATAAACAATAGATTCGAAACTGCTGTTGTTGTTATACAGTTACTTGAACTACTTGTACATTTGTTTAATGTATATCTGGACCTAAAAATTAAAGAAAAGATTCAAATTTGAATAATTAAACTTGACTAATCTAAATTTGAATATTTGAACGCTTGTTCCGGCGGGAACATCAACGACACGTTTCGTTCTAAGTATTACTGTAAGTAAATAGATTTGCGTTAATTCTCATTGAATATATTCAAAAGCTTCAAAAAGCAAAAAGCAATTAAAAAATATGAATTTAAGCAATTTCGGTTTTAAATAAGAGTTAATACAATTTGATAAATTTATTCTACCCCTACACTTACATTCATCAATGAGTATTCTTATAAGGTAGGGTTTCATTTTAAATACAGCTATATTAGTATTGTTTTCAAGCGATGTTCAATATAATGGAAATTAGGTTCGGGAACAATCTTGCGCAACCGGGGAAGAGTGGAGTAGACAGCTGATTGCGTCGTTAACTACTGAAACAACCGGTGACATTATCCAATCACGGCGACCCCAGCCAGAGTAACAATTCAATAATGTGCCCCACACCACTAAGGCAACCATGCAGTAGGTATAACTTAATAATATTTTTTCGATTCTGTCTGTTTTTTTTTTAAATCTGAGTCAACGTATAAAAAAACATAACATACAGTCGTATGAAAAGACTTTTTGCATTGTTATGTAATTCCGTTTGGTCATATAGTTCAGTCATCAACCAAATAGGGAAGAGCTACTTTTGTGTTCGTTATTTTTGTTTTTATTCATAATATTATCTTTACATATGGATTGAAATCATTTTCAGGGCTATTTTAATTATAAAATTATTAAAGATCGTCAAAAATAAAAGTTCCACAAGTATTCAAGGGATTAATTCCAACAGCTCCATCTACCCAAACACGCACAGCATTCCAAAAGTCTAGAAGAATCATGGCCACCCTAGGAGCCCAATCAGGTAATGATAGTTGCAGTTCTTTACTCGTCTATCCAGTCAGGAGCTATCGCTGCAGCCTATTGGTTATCATGACGGAGATTACTCTTGACTTCCTCCAGGGCCTGCTCAAAGATGACTATCCGGATGTCACCATTACACAGTACGAGGTAAGTGCGTGACGTTAGTAATTACTCTTTTATCAGCCGACTTAAAATCGTGAGTCTTAGCGGATATAAATATATATTTACTGTTTTGGTATTTACTAAATATGGAAGTTAGTTTATTTGAAAAAGTTAATGTGTTCAGATTGCGCAGAGTAGAAAATAATCGGTTTTTTGCGATTGCATTTTAATATGTTTGTACCTGTCTACTCTAAGATTTTACTTTTAAGGCATTAATAATCATCGGTATTATCTATAATATATTAATCCCAGGGTGCCCCAGGCTCCAAACGTGGCGACAACTATACCTCAATGGTGTACCGAATCTCTCTGACTGGCATTCGAAGATACGTTGAACCCGATGGCTCTAGCGAATCCGACGAACCTTGGGAGAGCTCCATCATCTACAAATGCCTTCCCGAAAGTATTTTACGAAGAGAGGCCTTCAAAAGCGACGAATTGTTCTGCAACGAAGTCGCGTTTTACAACAAGATATGGCCGGCCTTACACAGCTTTCAGCAGCAATGGAACGTTCACAATCCCTTCAAGTCGATACCTAAATGCTACTTGGCCCAGAACGATTGCTTGGTGCTGAAGGATCTGAAGATGGAAGGGTATGTGATGCCGGATAGACATCAGGGGTTGAGTGTCGAGCAGTGTTACTTTGTGTTGAAGCATTTATCGCAGTTCCATGCATTATCGCTGGCTATGAAGTGCCACGACCCTGAGGCGTTTTACGAATTGTTGAATATAAAAGATGGGATATCGGAAGGTAATGGATTATTTTCTTGTATCGTTTTCAGGTGAATTTAGACGAGCGTATTTTTTTTCCTGAGTCGCTTTCTGCTACCTGCGCTTTGTTCCCATTTATGTCAGCCGATCTCAATTTGCAATTTTGCCTTATGAATGAAATAGAATTTATATGAAATCCTGCGTAGCAGAAACTACAAGAAATACACTCCTCTAGTAAATCCTTAAAAGTATACGTCGTAGTTACATGATTTGCTCTTGTTGTCCTTCTCATGGTTGAGCTGGTAACTAAGCAAATCATTTATTTTATCTACAGTATTTTACGTCGAGGAAAACGTAAGTTACTACAAAGACTATTACATGGAGGCCACTCGGAATGCCATAGCCATGGTGGAAGAGGAGATGGCTGATGCCGAAGACAAGGACCATTACTTGGACAAGTTCCGGAGCTTCTGCAGCGAGGAAACCTTCTTCCATACCATGGTCGAGCTGGTGACCCCTAAGGAACCTCTGGCGGTGATTGGTCATGGTGATTGCTGGACTAATAACTTCTTATTCAAATATGTTGATGGGGATATTGCTGATGTAAGTGGTCTATTACATAATTTTATTTACTGTTGCAAAGTAATAGTAGTGTACAGAAGCTATAAGTAATATGTCAGGCCCGCGGGATTATTTTAATGGATTCCGCTGCTCTAGGTACACAAAGGGTTAATGAAGGAACTAGGTGGGTTCTAGTCAGTAAGTCTGACCCTACCTTCCCCTCAACCCAAAGTGCGAGGAGTTGTTTAACGATTTCCCGTCAAAAAAGGTAAGATAGGTTTTTCAATTCATAGGCATGAAAATGTTGGTAACAACTGTTGTTACTCATGTACTCACTTAGACGGTTAAGACTATTTGCAGAAACGATTTGAAATTACATCAAACGAATCTTCAGTACCCCAATTGTAACCAAAATTAATGATTTGATTCGACTTCAATAACCGGCAAACGGTCGTCATTATTCTCATGACTCACACTCCAAACAAACGTTATCCTTAATTCAACCCTTACCTTCGTTGTATCTGGATTCCATAACACAAGTGCGTTACCAACTTACTTTGGGTTCAGAACAATGTATGTGATGTTGTCCGCATTTATATTTATTAATCTTTCGTGGATGCACGTATCTCTTCCAGATGTACATAGTAGACTTCCAGCTGGTCCGCTACGCGTCTCCAGCTCTGGACCTGGTCTACATAATGTACCTCTGCCTGGACCGCCAGCAGAGGGCGGAGCACCTCACCTCCCTACTGGAGTACTATGTGGATGAACTCCATCGGCGACTGGTGCAGATGAGCAATGAAGACTCTGTGTTCAATACAAGTCTGAATCGAGATGCGTTGTATGAATTGTAAGTACCTCACTATATTTATTTTTTTGTGTGAGCTTCCCATTACATCTTTAAATCTATATATTGAAACTTTAAAGCTGCAGAGTTTGTTTGTTTGAACTAAGAGTACGACTTCAAATCTGTCATCATACTGTAATTAATAGGAGCAGACCAATAACAAAAATGTTACTTAAACGGGGAGAAGATGTATGCGCTCTAAAACTATTAAACCAATAAAAAAAAACTTACTTATATCTTCATAATCACGCGGACAAAATGGAGCGGAAGAGCTGGTACTTCTTGAATTCTAATATTGCAGTTGTAAAAGTTTACCGTGGCACAGAATGGATACTCTTCCGCACCTGTAATGTTACCTACGTAGTACTTTTGTGTTCTATTCTCGACTCTCGTCTTACTCCAAAGTCTCAGTTTAGGACCCCTTATTAAACGCAGCTTGTATTTTCCTAAAGCATGATAATTCTGTTCAGATTACAAGAAGAGTTCAAGCGCACCGGTCGCTTCGGCCTCGGGATCGCGGTCGACATGTACCCTATTATGACGTGTGACAGTGATGAAGCTCCCAACGTGTATCAACATGAGGTAGGTAATATTTTGATCAAAAAATTGCCTTAAAACTTCGCTTTGTTGTGAATATCAAAAGTCTAACTAAGCTAGAAATGGTTTTGGTTTCTACATTAAGTATTAGAAGAAATTTGTCGGGTTCCTGTCAATGACACATAAGTTAAGTTGACATTTATAGTAAACTAGCTTTTCGCCCGCGTCGAGGTCGGTTATATCGCGTTTCCAAGAGAACTCTTCAAAAATCCGGGATAAAAACTATGTATGTCCTTTCTCAAGGTCAACTCTATCTCTGTACCAAATTTCATTAAAATCAGTTCAGTGGTTTAGACGCGAGAGCATAACAGACAGACAGAGTTACTTTCGCATTTATAATTTTAGTAGGGATTCCCAGCCTTTAATATCCATAGCCTTGAATCGTATTAACCTAAATAGACTATAGTGGTTCAGAACGACACTTTTATCAATTCTCCTTGTAAGGCCTAATCCTCCCTTTTCTACCAAACTTCTTTGCCCTTTGTAATTTCTGGCCAATTTCTTTTATGGTCCCTTCAAATCATTATATCTTATGATCCTCAGGATAGCGAGCCATCATCAACCGCTCGCTTGCAGCCCGTGCAGACGTCGAGTGCTGCTTGTAGGAGGAAGATGACGGAACTCGTCATAGAACTGGTCGACTCTGGAGTTCTCTGATCATTACTTGCAAAATTTATCGTAATTAATAATATTATTAGCACTCTTGGGCTGTGGGCCATGTGGATCATTCATCATTGTAGCTAGGATATAGGGCGTCTGACAGCTACTAAAATATTTACTATACTTTTTTGAAATTTTGTCAGCGGTAGGTATATTATGCAGGCTTGAGTGCTGCCTAAAGCTTCATTTTTTTTCAAACAAAATGATAACATATATTTATTTAAATGTTTGAGTAGGTATATGACTGGCCCATGGTGCTGAGTACGCATGGAATATAATCGGGGTTTCGTATAAGACTGCAGAATAAGAATCTATTATGAATATTCATGTTTTTCTGAATGAATAAAATAATGAATAGAAATAAGAGTTTAGTCGAAAAAATAATAAAAAAACGAGAAAAATAAACAAGCATTGTATGTCGTAATATGTCAAATTTATTGTATATCGTTTAGTTAATAAACACTTACAATAAAATATTGGGTTAAGTCTTACATTTATTTATATTAAACTTTGTGACAATGTGTCCCTTTGATCAAGATCTATGGATATTTAAACGAATCAGATCTGATGTACGTCTTTCAATTAAAGGTTTTTACTCTCACTTATAAAAATATAAAAAAAAGTATAACACTGTTTTTGAGACTTTTTTTTTTATTAAAAATAATTTTCGTTTAATATTTTTAGAAGTGAGGGCTGTTCTTATTTCATAAAATATAAAATTATTAGTACATAATTCGATACAAAAATTAATGACTTTGATAACTGGGATATAACTGGTTCAGTTTATGGAAATTTTCAATTACTTTTTATTTGTGGGTTAAATAATATTTTATTTCAAACGATTTAAAGCCGCGCTGCCGAACACACAGCTATCTCTTTTTCACTTACTCCGACTGAGTAAGTTGGATAAGGATAGCATTTTTTATAATTGTGCCTTATATTGAAAGAAAATATTATTGAACCATATAATATTTTTATTACCTTTTTAATTTCAGCAGAATTTGAAAATTTCCTTAAATCGTAAGCTCAGTGTTGCCCTTAAATTTATTTTATAAAAATGGTAATTTAAATAAAATACCCGTACTAACTCGTGGCACATTAATTGAATTTATATTTTCATTAAATTAAATAAACACATAATAATAAAAATAAAAATTACGTACGGGTTCATTACGTATTATCTTTCTTTGTAAACAGATCTTATCTTTAAACTTATTATAAAATAATCAGTCATTGAAAACTTCAGATTTTCTTGAGATTCTAGCGCCTATTTATCTGAAGTTTCCAATAATTATCTGTTTATTTAAAGATTAATATTTTTTTATATTTTATTTAAATTATTACTAACAAGTCTGGTCGGAAAACAAGGCACTGGATTCTCACATTAAAATAGATACCGCGGAAAAAAGAAAGAAAAGATTGCAATACTTTTTTTGTTGCTTTTTCACTGGTTTGTATAATACCCGCGGTAAATGTTTGGTCTTGACTGTTGTCTTTGTTTTTTATTAGCACCATCTAAATACATAGAAGAACTATTTAAATACTTCTACAGTTCTCTACCATGGTAAAATAGCACGAATTATTTAACACTAGCTCTCAGAACTTGTTGCGCGGTCAATCCAACCTTACCTTTGGAGGCCTGAGTGGGTCTCATAAAACCTGACGTCGTTGTCCTACTGCTAACACTTTTTAAAGGTGGCCTAGTTGTCCCTACTGAACTGCCGCTGGAAGAAGACCTGGAAGCCGGCATCCTGGATATAGGCTTCGGCACTGGCTTGGGTGCTGGCTTCACTGGAGCTGGCGGAACTCGTTTCACAGTCGACACTGATGTCGAACTGTTCAGAGAACTTCTAGAGCTACGCAGCGAGGCCCGGGAAGTGGACCTCTCCACTCTCAACGAACTAGCCCGTTTCGGGATCACGCGTTTGGGGTCTATGGGCGTACGAGGAGGCGTCCTCGTCTCTTTGGTAGAAATCTTCTTTGGGACAACTGGGGACTTGGAGATTTTGGGCACTGGGGATTCGCACTCAACGTTGCAGCCTGACGAAGCACCTTGGGATGCGCTCTCCGAGTTCAGGCTCTGAGTCTCTTCGAAGCCTTCGTCGTTCAGCTCGTGCTCGCTTTTGACTTTCGACATCCTTGGTGATGTTGTTCGTTCTGGAAGCTTTTCTGTAACTTTTTCCGTTTTCGTGTTGAGTGATTTTCTGTAGGCATCCCTTGACCACACTCCCGTAGGGTTATCAGCTGGAGATTTGAGTTCTCTTATTGCTTTCTGAACATCTTCCTGGTTTATGGAAGTCTGCCGTCTCATTCGAAGGTATGGCTTTGTATCTTTGGTCGGTTTGTCTGTGCTTTGGTTCTTTAGTCTGTCTTGCCACCTCTTCAGCCTGGTTTCTTTTTCTTCCTTTGCTTCTATTGGTTTTGCTATTTCTTGAGGTGCTTCTACTTTATACGATGCCTGAACATCTAGCTTTGAAGGCCTAATGACTTGAGTTTCGGCTACTAATTCTGGGGCAGGTTCAGGTTTCTTCTCCTCTTCCGGGGAACTGGAATCAGTATTTCTCTTATACCTTCTTGTTCTTCTGGCGGCAGAGAATCTATCGAACTGGCCATCTCCTAATATTTCTTGACATAAATCTTTCATTTCTGTGGTAGCTTTGTCATTGACATTGGATCGTGAGGGTAGAGACGGTTGGAACTTCCTGCAGGGCTCTCTCTCTGGCGGAGGGTTGAATGATGAGTTGAATCTTCTTTGGACTGGTGGGGTTTCAATATTTTCAGAGTCGATATCTACTCTATCCGTTTTTTCAAACCTCTGCAGTTTGAGGTCCCTGTCACTTGTGACCTTTATGTCAGGCAGTTTCCGCTGCTCCTCGGTGATGGATATCAAAGGTTGCGGTGACTCTATCTGCTGTCGCGACCGCTGCCTCCTGAGCCTTCTCATTTCTTCGTTCTCTTCCGTTTTCCTCCAAGGTACTCTGTTGTCCTTTTTCTGTGGTTGTACATCTGGGAAAAGAATCATTTGATGTAGTTTCTCCATTTAAATTCTTTATACTTTTGTACGCTCGCAATATTATTTTAAACCACACACTACTTTAAACAACAGTGACAATACAAAAAAGAGAAGTGTATCATAATTGTATCTGATGGTTTACCTTCGACAGTCTCGAGTGCCTTGACCACGTCGCTGTCCGGCAGCACAGCGGGCCTCCACTCAGCGCGACCCTCAGGCAGGGGCTCCAACGTTGCGCTACGCTCGCTCTCTGCCAAATGTAATGTAACGTTAATATACGTTAACAGCGATCTAAATATCGTTAGTATTCAAAGCAGGTTTTGGTCCCCAAGTGGGAAAAGAATATGGGTAAAATGTTTCTTACGTTTATTTGGTAGAATTACGCATTAAATTACGCAATTTGGCACTTACACGTGCGATTAAAAAAAGGTAAGTATATGGACAATAAAATGGTGGATATATTTGAGGTTTGTTCGATAGTTCAGAGTAGATCATTAAAGTGACAATCTGACAAGTCTTTGACCTTGATCTTCCTGCCATGTATGTAGTACGTATGCTAGCTACTAGTACGTACCGGAGTCGTTTTCCAAGGAGCGCTTGTCGGCGTGGAGCCTGCTGGCGGCGCGCGGCCGCGGCCGGGACTCCTCCTGGCTGCTCGCGCGCAGCCACGACTCGATCTTCTGTCGCCACTCCCTGTCAACATCATCATAGATTAGACTTCAGGAAATTACATTAGAAATATTTACTACCGCATATAAAAGGCAAATGAAATTTGAAAACTAAGTATAGACACAATTTAAGTCAGTTGATTGTAGGTACTATTAAGCGATATCATCATTCCCCTGCCCTTATCCCAATTATTTTATTTGGGGTCGGCGCAACATGTCATCTTCTTCCATACCTTCCTATCGGCCGTCATCTCACAAGAAACACTCTTTACAGCCATATCGTCTTTCACACAATCCATCCATCGTTTCTTTGGTCGTCCTCTTCCCCTATATCCATCCACATCCATGCTTAACGCTTTCCTTACCACATGATTTTCATTCCTCCGCATAACATGCCTACTATTAAGTAGTAATAACTATTAAGCGATATCATAACGATTTTTTTTATTCGCCTGATTATTCACCCTAAAACACGGTTTGGTAGATTGAAGCAAAAATAGATATGTATAATTATGTAGAAATAAAAGTAATGCTACGGCTAGAATAGGCCAATGGTTTTTTTTTAAGTTTTGCTTCTAATTTAGATAAAGCTGAGTTTTATAAAAAATATGACTAAGTTTAAAACTAAGTTTAAAACTAAGTTAAAGATAGTTTGAAAGTATTTTTGGTTTTCAAAGGCATGACTTGGTACGTACTTGGGCTTAGCGGGCGCGGCGTCAGGCTCGGGCGCGGGCTCGGCGGGCGCGGGCGCGTGCGGCGTGAGCGGCGTGCGCGGGGACGCGGGCCGCTCGCGGGACTCCGGCAGCTCCAGCCGCGCGCGGGGGGCGCCGCGCCGGGACCACGAGCGGTCTGGGGATACACAGGCGGAAAAAAATTAACTAAATATATACTGGGCAAATCATAAGAGCTTACCGAATGCTATGTATATGATTCTTGACTACATGTCATTGTTACTAAATTCCTTTCTAAAGGAAACTTTAAAAAGTTCGGTACAAAAATACTTACGTCGTAAGCATGTTTCTTACGCAAATAATATGATTGAAATAAAACTAGTCATTATTTTCTCCCAATATATACTAGAAGTAACTAAAAAAATATGAGGATGAGAAATGAGTTATTATCATACCGAGACTGCCCCATGCACTCCTCTCCCTCAGATCGTTGGCGGCAGGTGAGGAGTGTCGCAGGAACTCCAGTAAGCCTTCTTCGTCGTCACCCGGGCTGGCGCGACTGCGCCGGCGCAGGCTGCCTGTGGGAGTCACATCTGAAACAGAACATAATTATAATAGTTTAAGTTACATAGCCGAAACATGGAATTAGCAGTCACCACACATCAGAGAAAGTGACGAAATAAATGATTGCCCTAGATCTACATCAAGGATGGTTAATAGGTTTGAAGAAGGAAGTGAAAAAACTGATTTCTGTCGTTTTATGAATCCCAAAAAATTTAGTACATATAAAAAATTACGAGTTTTCTTCTGAAGATTCTTCATTTACTCCTGTGATCAATGATTTACCTGGTGAAGGTGACGGGTCATGCGGTTTCCTCAAGGACCTCCTGCCTAGTCCGTTCCTGATGTCCAGCAGTAAGGACTCCATGAGGGACTCGCACTCAGACACAGGAGTGCTGCAGACACTACCGCTACCTGCAGGTGAAGGTGAAGGTGATATTGTTGCAAGAATAAGTCTCATATTCGAGTATGTTCATTCTGCCCTCTAATCTCCAAGACATCTAACGAAACATTCTGCTTAGTGCCATTCTTTTTAAACAACCTAAGTCCATGAGCTTACGGTTCTTCGATTGAAATCTAGGCATACAATTTGTTGGGGTAACTAGTATAACTCAAAAATGAATGAAGTTATCTCGGGTAAGGTTGAAAGCCAAACCAAAAGGGGAATTTTTGGAAACGTACCAGTTTTAACTCTAGCAGCGGCGAGGTCTCTAGCCCTCCTCCTGGCAGCGGCCTGCTCCTCATTCGCCCTCCGCCGCTCGTTATCAGCCACAGCTGACCTGAACTTGCTGCAGAACCAAACGAACATCTGCCAAAACAAATAATAGCGTTAAAAAGTTTAACAATTAATTTGTCATCAATTTTCTGGAGTATAATATGGCGTAATGTACAGTCAGGGCCCTTTTGGATTTTATAAGAATTTAGATCAAACCTTGAAGCACTCTTCGAGTTTGAAGGACACGGGATCTTCGCAAAAGAACTCGGCGAGCTGCTTCCGTATGCTCTCGACCTCCTCCATGTCTTTGTTAAGAGCTGATACCTCCTGTTCTGCTACCTAAAATACACAAATGTAACCATTTATTCAAACATACACTCTCGATCATCGCGAGGTCCTTTAAGGAGCAATTTCTACTCACATGCAAGAAGTCCCCCATCTGCTCCTTGATGTCATGCTGCGTGGATGGCAGCAGGATCTCCTTCTTCAAGCCCTGGATCCTGTTGGCGAGGGTCTTGATCTCATTGTGCAGCTGTTCCACGCTGGCCTTAGCAGCTTCTTCTAGAACTCGAGTGTCGTCCGCGAAGTGGATGAGTTCTTTGTTCTTCTTTTCTGCTTGCTAGAGGTAGTAACCAAGAATGATCAATATTTGGTTCTGGTATATTGAAATTATGACGGTAAAAATAAAAAAGTAACTAGAAACTACTAATAAACTTTTGATAAAATTATTTCTTCCTTAAATTTCCTTACCATAGCGACATAGTGCATGAGCGTGACACCAGGTTTGTTAGCTCTGATATCAGGCAGCTTCTGTAGGGATGACAGCTTGACACCCGCCGCACCTCCCGCGTACCCGCCGGCGTTCAGGAAGTTACCAGCTATCAATGCTATGTATAACACCTCCTACAAACATTAACAAGAAGATATAATATATACCTTTTTTACTCCCATACGACCGTTTGGTCTCAGTAAGCAAACCTAATTATATAGTACGTAAACAGATTGATAGACACACTTGTTTACGCTTAAAAACTACTTAATTGAAAAAGTATGTCTCACACGGAAAAACATCATACAAAATTCCGCGTGGGAATGGAACCCACGACTTGCGGTTTAGCAGCTCCCGTATTCATCAGTAGAGCAATAGGACAGTCACATTGTGTATTTCATTAAATTCTGCTTCTAAATACAACAAAGAATTTAGTGTAGATCTATAACTAACCTGTAAAGCTCTTGAAGACATCAGATCATCACCAGCTACCAAGATCGCATTGATGGCACTTTCCAAATAACCACTTGTGGATGCCCATTCTTCTTTTAGCAGCATGCACTCAATCCGTAGCTTGTAACTGTGAATCGAATAAAAGATACTCGATGAGAAATAAAACAAGATCACAGAAAAACATCTGGTCGAATTCAAGGTGTCCTTATATCATCATCATCCACAGGCTTTATCCTCCCACTGCTGGGCTTAGGCCTCCCCTTTCTCGTGGCAATTTCTACGGTCCTGTTCTTATATTAAGAAAAAAATCAGGGAGTTTCTTATATACTGATGCAAGAATGAAAGCAGGATGGCAAACTACGCACCGCAGGGGTGTATCTCTCTTTTTTACAAATGTTAATGTTTAACGTGAGTTGCTAGTAGACCCTCAAAGCAGGAAACCTAGAAAACCACCATGTAGACCAAAAAACCACTTACTTTGGTAACTGTATCAGCTGCAATAAGAACTTCTCAGCAGTACCCAGCTTTGTGACGTCACCGGTAAAGGCTTTCAGCATCTCACACTCATCTATTTCTGGTAATATCTTCAGCAGACCTCGCAGCTTCTCAGTACCGATGTCGTCGTGAGATCCTTCACGGATTAACTGAATAATGTCTTCATTGGAACTGTAAATGATTCAATGTATTTTTAGGATATTCTTGTTGGAAAATGCTTGGTTATACGAGTGTATAATAAAATGTTAGCAGAACTATAAATGAACCGAATTAAAGAGTATCAATTATAGTACGGATATAGTTAATGATCTTTTGCATGCCACTTTTTGAGTAAGATGGAGTCAACATTGTAAAAAGACGAAATGGAAAAGTCACAGATTTTTTTCGTAGATACTATCCGGAGAATAAGTGTCGAAACAAGCTCAGGGTTAGCGGTGGTATTGGTGTGGCCTTTGCATTAAGAGTTTTCCAGTGAACACAACATTGTCTGTAAAAAGTTTGCTCAAATTATTGTAAGACTTTACCTTCGGAACTGCTTCAAGAATATATTAACATTGAGGCTCCTCTTGCCGTCCAGGAGTGTGATCTCCGAAGACTCCTTCCTGGGCTTCCTCTCCCCCGAGCTGTCGCAGATCGGACTCCGGCCGAGCCTTGGAGAAGATCCTGCTGATCCTGTTGGCTGTATCTGGAATGATGATGTATGGGATAAGGTATAATGTTTTGTTTGTAGTTTTAAATTGCAGTTATTTTCTTTGCTTGTGGCAGAAAACATATCTAAGATTTAATGGAGTTTTCGGAGAGTCTTAGAAGGAATTTATATAATTTAATTTTTGAAAGGCAACAAAGTTGCCAAGTTTGACATTACGTTTTCACATTCGATGAACAGGTGAGATTTTATAATGACTTAATATACCTATAAGGTAGTCTATAAGTCGTAGAAATGATAGTAGTTTTTATTGAATGGTACCAACCTGTTGACAGAAAAGTCCCTCGATCTCGCTCCAGTCCAGTTCGGCTTTTGGTGAGTGTTTGTGACTGGAAGCCACGAGCGACCAGATGTTGTTTTGTCCAATTACCTGTTGGTGTAGAATGGGAAGATTATTTAGAGATGATAATCTTGTAGCAAAAACGTGTTTTTGTCAAGAATAAAAGTTAGTCGATCGAATTACGCTTAGGATCAGATCGGTGTCAAACTAAATTTCGAAATCTGAAAATGATTTTTGGCAGCAAATACTCATGTAAAAGTATTGAGTCTCACGTGCCAAAAAGTCTGTCACAATCTCAAGTACCAAAGGCACTAGAAGTTCTAGAACCCACTACTTACTTTGTTATTAGGTATTTTATTCCAGTTAATAGTCTTCATTTTAGTCTTGGGTATAGGCGTCTCCTGCTGCGGCAGCTTGATGTCGAGGGTGGGGGCGGGCGGGGCGGGCGCGCAGGCGGACGGCGGCGGCGGGACCGGCGGCGGGGGCGGGCCGCACGGCGGGGGAGGGGGCAGCATCGGGGCTGGAGGGGGTGGGATCGCTGTAACGTATGATAGTAGTTAGTTTTGCAGCAGCTATGTATGAGAATTTTAGAATAATAGCAGAACACTTTGTTTAAGAGAACTTATTGTTTTAAGTATTGGCAGAACAAGAAGTGACGTCATATTATTATGATGACATCTGTAATTTTGTAACTTTCAAATAGCTTTACGCTCGTACAAGATATGCCATTATACATAGTTTAAAAGAAAACTTGATCAAAGAAATCTCACAATGTTCAGGAAGTTGCTACTATATACATATTTTGTTTTACGTTATGATTTGGAAGGTAACATTCAAGCAGTGTCTCTACCTGGACTAGGCATCATGACAGGTGGTGGTGGCGGCGGCGGTGGCGACAGTGCTCGCTGCAGGCTCTGCTTTCTACCACCGCTTGACATATCTCGATGTTGACACGTGCAGCCCACCTTAGCCTGAAAGAATAAGACGACTTTAATTAACAAAGGAGAAATACCAGCGACATTTACATCCATATATTTTACTGAACCAAATCTGTTTGTAGTCTAAAGTTATTAACTTCTATTTTTTTAAATACACATACTCTCTCTCACACTCTTTACACTTAGCTGAAGCATATACATAATTTGATTTTTTCTTATCAAAATCAGATGAAATATTCCCATATTGAATTTGATGTACAAAAAAACTATTATCTAAATCTTTTGTACATACCTGCACACTGGGAGCTCTGAGCAGCTTGGCGGCATCCTCGCGTGTCTCGAGTAGCGTGGCGCGGTGCACCAGTGTCTCGGCCGTGTCCCACACGATGTCGCTCACCGGCTCCTTCGGGTCGATCCGCAGCAGGTGCTGCAGAATGCTCAGGAACGGGATCTCTTGAGGAGTGTCGGCTACCTGGAGAAATTATACCCATGAAATGAAATTTCAAGACTTCAAATAGACTAGCACTGGCAAAAGTAACTCGATTGTAAGAAATTTTAATTCTTGAAACAAATCTTGAGAAAAATATCTGTCACTAAAGACAAAGAGTGACAAATGTAGTTCTTGTAACAACTCTAATATAATTATGTAAGTATCCATTTTGTCTTTAACAGATTATTTTATCGAAATAGAAAACACTGGCGAACATATACAAGAGTCTTCTCTTTATGGTACATATTCATATCAATAAGCTCATCGGTTCATATTCAACAAATGAAAAATCATCAGGAGTTTCTTAAGTAAAAGGGATTATTCCTCCATTCCAAGCCTATGCCCAAAGACTTACTTGTTTAAGTATGGCATAGAACACATCCAGGTGTGAGTTGAGGTTGATCCCGCCTGGACCCTGAGCCTCGTCGCTCTCGCGCTGCTCCTCAAACACGTCCAACTGGACGCCCAGGTCTGGATGACTGGCTGCTTCATGTCTGGAGAGGGAAAGAGATTGTTTCAATTTGAGACACCGCTGATTCGGATAATATCGTGATAAAACCTGGATTTTAAATATTGACATCTGATAACGCCAATCCGCAGTGAGATAGCCTGGTGATTAATGATCAGACCTTCCCTATACGGGAAGAAGCCTGTACCCAGCAGTGAAAAACAATAAATCTTCTTAAAAACCCAATTTCAATTAACCTTATTTGCTATGTCAAATACTTAATTCAATATCTTGTAATCTCTTTAACACTAACATTCATGCCATGGCACTTGTATGACACTTAGTTTACACTTGCAAATGCCATGCAAATAAACTTCTAGTTCATTCAAGAACTCTACTTCCTGCATACATACATAGGCTTAGTCATATTTGCAGGTTATTAAGAAAACTGAATAACCGAAGTTACTTTATCTAAACCGGTTTAAAGGAGTTTAGTCACATTTTCCGTTGGTATTTAAATCTGAGATTATTCACGGCGGATATGCCGCCATATTTGGAGCGGTCTGCGCCCACGCCTCGGGTTCGTTTTTCAAATGCTGTCAAAGATCTGTTTAGTAATGCTTTTGGATTAGACGCAGGTAGATTCGTTTCTGGCTTTTTTACCTGTTTTTGGGACTGTTTTTAATTTAACTTTTTGGCAATTTTTTAAGAGTTTTAATTTACTTTGCTGAATTTCGTTTTTAGAACATGACACTTTTTAAATAATGGATTTATGCAAGCATGATTTTAATTTATTATATTCAAAATATACATTTAGATACCCATATTTTTTTTTAATTTAACAAAAACGTGGGTTGTACAAAACTAAGAACTTTAACTAAGTTACTCAACATTTAAAAAGAAGGCTAAAGTAGTTTCAAGTCAAGAACAAATCCAGTAAAAACAGAAGAATGAACATGACGAAGGCAGTTTTTACTCTTAGTGGCTACTAAGTGATCAATTTTGCGGTGATTAAGATTAGGTATAGTTTTTGTATATTACCTACTTAGGTAGAGAATTCCATTAATTTTAAGCTTGAATGGAGACTCTAAGTACTCAGATTTTGTTTGGTGAGCAAACGTTAAGGAAAACATTGATAGTAGTAAGTAATTCCTACTTTGGTAATATCTTGTAACATTATTATTGATATAACAGAAAACAATCATCATCAATCAATTACCAAATTAACATATCCTAAAACTATACAAATACAAATTAATCGTACATAAATTTCAAAAGCAATAATCATAAAGTATCAAGATTTTTTGTTCCGCCTATAAATTATAAAAAATGGCGCCGATATCTGACACAACTGTTAATAACTTTATATGGTATAATATAATTTCTAGTTTGGCATAATACGTTATATTTATGCATTTTGCACACTGCTCTATAGAATATCATTTAAATAGCTTGTTCCTTTTGTTTCCTTATTATGTGATTATTTATTGATACCTATATAAGGGCGTGAAACTTAATTTATAGTTCACTAGTTGCTGTACACGGCTTTGCCCGCCTAGATGTCGGTTATAGCTGTAAAAATCTAACGCACCTATGATAAATCTAAAGACCTATATGTTAATCCAAGGTATCAGCTACCTCTATACCAAAGATTATTGGAATCG
This sequence comes from Trichoplusia ni, assembly GCF_003590095.1. Lineage (NCBI taxonomy): Eukaryota > Metazoa > Arthropoda > Insecta > Lepidoptera > Noctuidae > Trichoplusia > Trichoplusia ni. The sequence continues at coordinate 3,635,228 of NC_039493.1, forward strand.
GTACAGTGGTTTGTGCGTGAGGGGTACAAACATACACACTCACACTCTAGACTTCTTGTACATCACATCATTTTTTGTATTGAAATGAAATGCTGACATTGTCAAGGTAAATCTAAGGTTTTGTGATTCTTACCTCAAGTTGTTTAAAGTTGGCAGCAGACCCAGTCCTGTAATAAGAGAATAGGCACGTTTAAAAAACTATCTTCACTTCAACGGTTCTATAGTTGTGATGTGCTAACTAAATAATTGTTTCTGCATTTCTCTTGACGGTGGCATCATGACACTTCGGGTGACTTTTAACTCATTGACATGTTTAAGCACGACCTAATGATTTTTTTATTGAGTAACCAGTTTTGAACACAGATAATGTGCAACGAAAACATTCAATTACACCTAGTTCCTTATACTTTTTTTCTTCGTTTTAATGACGATTCACTTATGACTTTATTCTTTGTATAGTATGCGGTGTCAAAACATGGGGACCGACCCGCGACATTTCGCGCGCAGTAGGTTTGGCGAGACAGCTCCACCCGACTGTCTCTCAACATCTACTCAATTAAAACTACATTTTACTGCTAAACACTCACCAATAAACTCATTCCTGACGCGGATCCTGTCGGGCAGGCGCGGTGCTGATATGATTAGGCAGTTGATGAAGGCCACCAGCGCCGTGCGGTAGTCCGTGGTGCTGGCGTTCTTCAGCTCCTCCACCACCACGCTGAGGCGGTACCTCTCGCCCTTCAGGGTCTAGAAGATAGAAAAGTTAAGGTAAGTGGAACTATTAAGTTATAAATATATTCATTTACGCAAACTTTTGAGTACTTAGAAAGGTATTTGACTTAATGCTAATACGTCACTAATGAATACAAAACTACTTAACTTCTAAAAGTTATCTTTGCCAAACAAAATGATCAGAAAATTATCAAAATGTGAGATATCTATTTTATTCCGGATGGTAACCTGTACTAAGATTGTTCTTGTATATGCTGGTCATGTACCAAACCTGAATAATTACCTTGTATCTCTCCAGCGTATCAACTGCCCGGGCGTATCCATCAGCATTGTACACACACAACGCTGACAGCAGCTCGAACACCTGAAAACAGTTAATATTATAAGTATATGGAGTAGTGCCAGGATCATTACTGTAACTTGTTAAAGTGCCTGGAAAACGGTCTACTTAATACAACTTTACGTTCCTGTACTGTACCGACTAAATCCCAATTGCCTCCAGCAAAAAGTTATTTAACAAACATAGTGTCTCTTCTAGGTCTACTATGGTCTACTACGTTACGTTACAGTCTACTGCGGTCTTCTCACCTGCTTCTTGACGGGCGCGGCGGGCGAGGTGAGCGCCGCCGCGAGCTTGCCCGTGTACTCCGCATGTTCCACTATGTAGTCCAGGCCCACTCTGTTCTCCATCGCCTCACTGAAAGGAAGGAAAAATGAAAATATTAGTTTTGAAAATTTAGTATTTTAGAATTTCTAGGGTTGTCGCTTGTCGCAACGTTGTAGACGTAATCCGTATCGAGATATATGAGATTCCACCTCTGACATCTCAACCGTTCAAGTCAAAAGCACGAAGAGATACAGGCTCAGAGCAAGGATTCGTGGAACACACAAACACTAGTCTTAAGTCATAACTTAGGTAAGAGAACTCACAATAATAAAATCTTGTCCAAGAGCTTCATTTTACATTTCAAATTCCTAAACTTTTACGGTTATTAAAAAGTAAATCGTCAATCCAAAACTCCTCCTTTCAAGTTTTCAAATTCAAAAATCAGCTTGAAATAACATCAAAGTCCACTTCACCGACTAACTAATTAACAAATAACACTAATCACTATTCGCACTGGATCTCTAGACTTTATGTCCGCTTCACATCAAATGAGTCCTCATGGAAATATCCTTAACCTTTTATCCTCAAAGGGTGTGAACTATAGGGAATGGAAAATATACGACACTCGACAGACTTATGTATTCAAAGTGTGTCTGTCGGTCTGTTTATGGTTAACACTTAGTAGTCCATCCGTGACGTTTGCGTTAGCTGTTATAACTCTGTTGTATGTCGTTGATCTGTGTATTATTACGACGATATATTCATTAGGATGGACAGAGGTCTTTTGTAAACTTGGGAAAAATAAATTAAGGAATACCTAAACCTAAACGGACAAATGAATTGATTTTAATGCTATATATGTCATGCTGAATGATTTGGATAGGTTTAAAGAAAGGGTAGGAAAATATTTATAACTTTGTGAAATTCTATATATTTGGCTATGTTTAAGCATAACTTATTGAAACATAATTTCGGTATTACATACTTTCATCCATCTGGTGAACACTTCTCTTACAGAAAAACTCAAAAAGGTTTAAAAAGATACAAAAAAAACATTCAAAAATCTCCTCCACCATCAAGTCCTTGTTTATCAATCACACACAATTTTCCACGTTAAGTTTATCTAAACTGCAAGATAAGGCAGTTAATTGTATGCCCTCCCAATACCAGTTAAATCAAACGCATAATTGATCATTTCATCATCACCAGATAAGCATCATAATCAATCTACAACACTTGTTTAATATGCAAACGTATTTGAATTCTAAAGGCGTGTCTGACACGAGTAATGTTATCTAATACATTAGAATCGTACTCTACCAACAACTTTTCTATTCGATTACAGTTTTCTAAAAGAGACAACGCTATGAACAGTGTAATACGTTGTCTTGCTTACACAATGCCGTAATCTTACTTTGAGAGAAGGTAGTACGCTATCGGCACGGCAGCAAAACTGTAGCCTTAGTTAAAGCGAGACAGCGTTTTATACTAAGCGTATTGCTGTCTTTGTTCCACAACGGCCTTACTATGTACAGCGCAAGGAGGTTCTAGTAAATAGAATTCTATTCTGCATATATTGTGATTCATACTGAGAACAATTCCCTGATATCGCAAAATCTAAGAAGTGCATATGGAGTAGTTACCTAGAGATGGGTATGTAACAGGTGTTCTGAGATCTCTACGACATGGTATCAGTGTATGTGTTTCAATGACTGATGATTTGTATGCACAACGTCTTAGATACCAACGCATCGGGCAACGAATAAGGGGCAGCATCACACATCTGGATATTCTGCCATTATTTTTTATGTATTTAAAATAAAATCGGGACGAAAACTATCCTATGTGTTAATCCAGGTTATAAACTACCTATTTACCAAGTTTCGATGAACTCTGTTCAGTGGTTTCGCGTTTAGTATCACTATTGTAAGAATTAAGAAAGCAAGGGTAATAATATTATATTAAGAAATTCGTATCCTTTTACACCGTAAAATTACAAAACAAAATTTTAAGTGTTTTTGCAACAGCTTCAGTACTTTTTACTAACAAATCAGTGTGTACTGTGCTTTACAAAACTATTGCGCCATGCTTAGTAAGAAATGTATGTAAATTACTTATTTTTGCCGGCGGCTTCGCTTGCAATCTTGGATCTATTAATTTTGCGAAGAGATCAAACTGTTGATAAATCATCTAATTATATTGTGGCAGGTCTCTACTAATCACTGTATGTGTGTAATCGATTAATTAACGTATTGGGGGGTATGTATTTACAGTGTTTAGTGTATTTATAGAATCTTACGTACAGGCCTCGTTTTCAGCAAGTATCTTTGTTGGGAAACTCTTCAAATAAATTAGGAAATATGTTAAAAGTTGTACCTACACGAAGAACAATAAATTGATTTAGTAAATTAGACGTTAGGACTAAAAGTTAGGAATTAAAATGAGAACTAGTCCGTCAGTGATATTATTTTTTAAGTAGCAGTAGGTAATATGTCATGTCGTCTCTCACGGTAATGTGTACAGAGGTTAGAGAGCGTCGTAAAATTAATGTTTATTATAATGCTGAATATTACCATCACGTAAATAGCAAAATTTCCAACGGATAAATATATCCTGGCAAAACATCTCCCCAAATTTACAGCGGTAATTAAAATGTTAATCTTTATAAAAATATCGATTAGTTAAAATATTCTTTGATGGATTCTTATAAACCAAATTATTCTGTTAGACTGTTACACATTAGTATGTAAATGTAAGAGTCGTTTTTAGTAGAAAATAAATAAAAGAATGAACCTGTTCCACTCCGATACACACGATGTCATTAACCGATCAATGTTACACATGAGAGACGCATGACAGATAAGCACAGAAAGTTCAGTCTTTACAGAGCACGAATAATATTTAAATTGTTTTATTTAAAAAAATCAGTCCCGCACTAAGAAATTTAATCCTGGTATTGCGGACGACAAACATTCATAGTTATTAAATGCGAATTGAATCAAAAACCACAAATGCACCCAATTCCAAGACACCTAGACTCAGAACAAGGATTCGTGGATTACAAAAATACTTTTACTACGCGGGATCGAACCCGCAATACATCTGACTCGATGGTTTTTCGGTAGGCGACCTTAACCACTAGGCTATCCGTGTAGTCAGTTATATTAGCAGCGTGGATAATAGTAAACATATGTATTTTGTGTGTGTGTCTTTTTAACGTTACATCGTTTAAGAGGATAGGCATATTTCAGTGTCTTCCAAAAAGTTGAGAACATATTCAGAAAAGGTCGTTTGGCCGTAGGCCTATTTATAGTTTTATCGGAATAAAAGAGAGGGGTAATGTCAAAAGTTTCAAAATTGTAGATAGCGACATATCAGAACTTATCGATGTTTTAGTGATACTTCTGACTAACTTATCAAATGATCAGGTTTATATTTCTGTATATTATAAGGACAAACCAATAAAAGTCAAATAAGAAATACTCTGAATATTAGTAAAACAGATTACAATATGCTAATGTTTCCTTGAAAACGTGATAGTTTACAGAATAAAATTAACATTCGTTATTTTATATTAACAAGTATTGTAGAAGAGTCTTATGTAGCTTGAACATACAGTTTTATTGCAGAAAATGTTGTATTTTTTATATTAAGAATATTAATAAATATAATTTATTTATTTATTAAGGATTTCCAACAAGAAATACACAATACATCCAATCATATAATAAAAATAATAAAATATATCACTCTTTTTTGTATTTCTTTGCAAATCACATAGTCACAGGATTTGACAAATAATGAAAAATAGTAACAAAGTGCCATAATCTGCGGCCGTATCGCTGAGAGCGACCTGTTACAGACAACCTTTGGATGGACTTCTAACAGAAGCAGCAGTGCAGATAGTCCGTGGTGCATAATTAAATAAACAATAATAATAAATGGTAAATATTGCACGGGCAAAGGTAGAGAAAGACGTAGTTGAGGCCCTGTCACCACGTCTTAAAGTAATATAAATACAATCGTGGAAGTGTGTCCTTGTGGTCTAGTGGTTAGTGACCCTGACTGCTTTACCCGAGGTCGTGGGTTCGATTCCCACCTAGGACACAAATGTTTGTGTGATGAGCATGATCATTTGTTCTGTGTCTGGATGTAATTTATCTACAATTCGTATGTATTTACGACTAGATATATGAGTATGTTTATCAGTTGTCTAGTACTCATAATACAAGTTTAGCTTAGTTTGAGTCCAGATATATATTTATTATCATTCTTATATAACTGTAATTTACTCTAACGTTTTGGCCCTGTGAACTGGGTCGTAGGATTGGCTATAGCCACTCAAATTAAAAGAGTCTTAAGTCCAGTAGCGGTCGTGATAGGACCGATGCTAGTTAATTATTTCATATTAATTATATCAACGACTATTACTAGAAATATAGGAGCCATTATCCGTGATTTATCAAGTAATAAAACGGTAAATGTTACTTAACACCGCCGTGAAGCAACTTCTACGGAATTTTGCACAAGTTTACGACATGAACTTGTCTTAAGTCCCAAGACTAACTTTAGTGTGTTAATGTTATTTTTTTAGTAATAATAAAGTCACTACTGAGTAAAAAACCTTTAAATATAGAGAATAATTATAATAACCTTTACGTATTTAGTTTTTGGTTACTTTAAGATCATCCTTATAGACTATTTCTCAAATTTATATTCTACAAAGAGAACAAAAAATAAATAACATTTACATTAAACACATTTATTTATTAAGAAATCAAGGTAATAAGTTTTTGTAAGTTTCAAAAATGATATTATTTCAACTTTATAAAAACCTTGTTAATATAGTTTTTTTTGCAGCATTTTAATTGTGGAAAGATTTGGGATAAGGCCTTTGCCCAGCTATCAATACGATAAGTTAGAAAGAAAAGTCGATTATAACTTATAAGTAACTTAAAAACTAAGAAAACTTGTTATCACAAGAATTATTATTATTTTCAAATACGATATGAATTACAGCAAAAACATAATTTCTATTTACATAACTTGGAGTGATCTAATAATAATTTGTCATCATAAACATAACATATTTTATGAACTTTCTCAACTAATTGAAATCATAGAAATGTTTTTTTTTGTTTCCTAGCAATTTAGTTAGGAAGTCGTAAAACACGTTAATCATATAAAATCATTATAAATTTCTCCTTTAACAAGTCGCTGCACCTTAATGATTAATTTTGCAATACTGAAGAAAATATTGTTGTTACGTAAAAAATGAGACTTTCAAAATTCTCTTTCTCCAAACTTAAGCAAACTGAAACAGATAAGATTGGAATATTCTTTATTGACGTTATTACTTTTGCACGGATAGCCGAGTGGTTGTGGTCGGGTTCGATCCCCGCGTAGAATAGAATAGAATAGAATAGAATATTTATTTAATGTTGTTACAGGTATAACAAAAAAAAATAACAGGTGGTAGTGTACATAAAAAAGGATCTCCGTAACATACCCAGAGGGTGTACATTATTGGTATAGGTGCAATCACAATGAAATAACAAATTAAATAAAAGTACTTAACTAAAATAAAAATTACTAATAAACACAATAAAGGAACAAAATTTGTTAGAAACAATAGTAAAATTATCTCCTTAATAACATTTCTCTGTTAAAAAATCGTTAATGCTATAATAACATTTACTAACTAGGTACATTTTGAGCCTTTTTTTGAATAATTTATCATTTAAGTCTCTTATTGGTTTTGGTATCTTATTGTAAACGATTGGTGCCATACAAAAGACACTTTTATGTAGTAAAGCCGTGTTAGACATCTTTACACATAATTTTTGGCTATCTCGCCTGTTTCTATTATTTACTTCAGCGTAGGACAAGCATTTTGTGTGATCTACAAATGCTTGTTCTGAGTCTGGGTGTCTTTGTGCATGTGAAACCCCACGCGACACAAGGATTAAATTCCTTAATGCCTGAGTCGTTTTTTTAATTAATCTAGCTGATGCCAGCAATATGCTGCATACGACGCACTTTCAAAGAAAGGCTTTGAAGCGAGACAGCCACACTACACTTCGCTAATGACGTCTCCCTTACACAACTGCAAGAGGGAGGATGGCTGATTGTTATCTTACTTATTTGATGGGCGCTAGTGTAAATAGTCCCTTAATCCAACCGGTTGGTCAGTTAGATTCAGTGAACATTACTTATATTGCGACATTCGTTTGATAGTGTCTTTATTGTTCAAATTGTTATTGAAGTGATAGTCAGTTAAGGAATGTTGTTTGCCTTCGATCGAGAGCTTAAGGATTGTAGTCTGAGATCAAGTTATTTGACTGAGGATTAACATGGCTTGAAGAAATTGTGGTTTATTTAAGGTTTGTTTTGGTTTTAAAGGCACCGTATCCAAGCGGTAAAATTTTAACCTTTATAAGGCTTCGATGCCTGTCCGCTTGTAACCAGGCTGTATCGCACAATAGATAGGCAATAGGAATACACGTAAAGTTTTTTTTTGTTGAAACTATAACAACAGGATATTAAAACAAAATTCTATTTAAGCATCGGCGGGTACCATGTTCATAACTTTAACTAATATTTATGCTAAGAATTTGTCTAGACTACTTCTTACGGAACCCTCCGGATCATAAGTTTGACATACACTCAACCGGTTTTTTTAAATAACGTAGTTTCTATAGTATTTTTTTAGTAACCTAAAACTGAAGCTTACAAAGCAATTTTAGGCCTACAGTCCTTTTTTATCGGTACTATCCAATGATAAAAAGTAATCAAAAGCCTAAATAAATCCAGATTATCACCTAACTCTTTACAAAATTTCATTAAAATTGGTATAACCGTTGAAGCGTAAAGAAGTAACAACCATACCGACACATTACTAACTTGCTTTAAATATACATAATATAAATATTATACCTTATACATATGACCACAGAATATAGTTCCTGATCATCAACTTTTTTACTATGTTTAATCCGAGAATTATTTTACAATTTGGTATAAACTGGAATCCCCACAATATCCGTGATAAATAGCTTTACATCATAAACGTGACGTCACACTCAACTTTATATATTTTATATTAATGTGAAGTTATTGATCGATGTTTCACACGTTCTTGAATGGTAGTCCGGTCTTGCGTAGAATGCTTTGACAATTCACTACTATGCAACTGTTTTGGGTGTCGAGGTGAGTTAGGTACTTTCGAGTTGCGATGCGATTGATGCATTTAAGCTTAAAAAGTTATTGTGAAGAAAGTTTCTGTCACGTGCTTAAACTGTGGAAGTTATTAGGTAAAAGTAAAGAAAGTTGGAAAATGTATATTTGAAGTCGTTACAATGATCGCTATGAGAAAGCTGAGTATATATTTTGGTATTTAGTCATTTATCGTATATAGATGTATCAGTTTTTATACTGCAAAAGCGTAAATATCTTATCCACTTAAAAGTTTTATACAAAAAATACTAATAATCACATCGTACATCATCCAGATACTAACATTAAAAATAAATCGAGTTCTCCGTGATATATCTTCGAGTATTCCAGTTCGAGAACAAATAGTAGTAATTCGATTACTATGCCAAGGTAGACGATACTCCGATAGGGGACAACCGATGATCCGCGCCGGTGTTGCGAGCGCACGCCTGCGCCCGCGCATGTAAAGGTCGTACTACATGGGCTGTGCACAAAGCATGCGGGTTAACTAAATTCGTAACTGTGAGGAGGAGGAGGGAGGAGTCCCAAAGGTTTATTTTTTAAAAAGACCTTTAAAATGTGTCTTGATTTTTTGATTTTTTGCAGCATAATATTAAGCTGTGTGTGACATGTTATATGTAGGTATAGAGGTATGAGAGTCATATGGTGAGGAAGATGTTGAGCATGGATGTGTATGGGTTTAGGAGAAAAGGACGAGGTTTGGTTCGGTTCTTTCCCCCAATCAAAGAAAAGATAAATGAATTATATAAAAGACGCTGTGGCTGCAATGAGGTAACTGGGATAAGGGTACCTAATGGTAATTTAATATTAATGATGATGATGAAACTAAACCAAATAGCAATCAATCTGGGAAAGCCAGTAGGCACTAAGGTAAGAGCTGAAACCAGGAGTGACAAAAAATGAAATATTAAAATCCCTTTTCAAATTTAAAAATTAAAGTTTTAATCTAAGAACATCTCCAGGTATTTCAAAGCAAACGATAGTGCATCCACGGTTTTATGGACGAAAAACATAGTCGTGGTCATGTATACCTGCCCTTAGCTATAAGATCAATATCTAAGTTTTGTAACACCGCTACTGGTTACAGTTAATGGCGTTGTCGCCTCCGGGACCAGAATATCATGTATTGTTATTTACTATCCTTAGTAGGCATCTTATATGCAAGTCCGTCTCAATGGATTCGTACAAAAAACGTTTAAGTTTTTTTTTTGATTGGATCCTATATACGACTAGCTAATACAGTTGAAATATCCACGGAATGATGAATATCTATAGACTTTTCATAAATATTGAGATGACAAAACAGTCATCATTATATATCATTATATTATGAGTTGTCCCAGGTTATATAACCTGGGACAACTCACCCTCGGTTATCTGATCCTAAGCTAAGCAGAGCTTGTGTTATGGTAACCAGACAACTGAAAAACTTACTTATTTCTAAATACATACATATTATAGATAAATTACATAAATACACCAGAACAAATGATCATGCTCATCACACAAACATTTATCCTGGGCGGGAATCGAACCCACGACCTCCGGTATAGCAGTCAGGGTCGCTAACCACTAGACCAACAGGCCCGTCATCATTGTACATCATATTTTGTTCGTTGTCAAAATAAATTTCTGGGATTTTCTTAAGTCAATCTGTACGGAACCCTTAATGTCGCGAGTCCGACTCGCTCTTGACCGTTTACATTTGTATAGCTGGATTATTGTTCAGTTAAAAAAAGTTATCCAAATTCTACGGAAGGACTAACTTTAAAATCTCCTTCCTGTGCTGTTAACTTTTGAGTCCTCATTCTGTCTCCAACAAATAGATTCTTATGTTACTGGCTAACTCTAATACCAAGTACAGTCTAGTTAGCAAAGTACGCAGGTAGCATTCCAAATCTATTTATAAAGCTACAACTTACAGGTACAATCGTGGAATCAGATCACCTGAAGTCGATAGCGTTACAAAATGTGTTGGTATTCGCGCTATTCCACCTCACTGGGCTCGGTCGAGTTTATAACTTAACTGCGGGTAAATTATGCTTTACAACTCATTCGGGTGAGGTGTAAGTGAGTGTTGCTTTATATTCTCATTTTCTCTAGGTACTATAGAAGAGTTTAGATTTTTACGATGTAGAACTATAATATTCAGCAATACAGCCTCTGACATTCTTTAGGACTATAGTAAGTATAATATGCACAAAAAAATAACGTATTTTTGACATAGCATTTTCAACTAAGCATCATATTTACATGATTTCTGAAACGCGTTAAGTCGAGTCACAGAATCATTGAAAGGCAATACATAATTCACTTACATCGGAAAAGAAACACACACAACTCTAAATTAAATACATTGCAAACGAAAATCGAAACAAAAAGTCCATTTGCCGTACTAAACTTAATATAAGAAGAATAGATTGATTTTTTGACCGGCACTGGGAAATTTTTAAGCTTCTTTCAAAAATAATTCTCTCGTGGCTACTGTGTCCCGCTGCCCGCTCACAGCTTCCACCACCCCAGCTCCTCGCTCCAGGCATGCTGTCTGCTGCCCACGCATACCAAGTACCTCGACTTGAAGCATAGTCTGTCTGTCTGTCTTTATCTCCAAGGGTTACAAGTTAACCCATTCGTTACTAAGCAGTAACCGGCGGTCGACAAGCAGCAAAATATTTATGAAAACCATTTTGTTCGCAATGATAGTGTCTTTGCATTCCAATGGAGATTTATGAGGATTTATCGTGGTGGCCTAGCGGTGTAATGAACGGATTTGTATGCGCAAGGTTGCTGGTTCGAATTCAAATTGTTATTAAGTGATTTTTTCAAAGTCATGTGTACTTCCTAATTATTTTAAGTACTTGTCAATCGGTAAATGATGAGGTCGTGCGAAATGCTAAGCTCCAAAACAAACTGTCATATGGGAATTCATCTAGCTAGGAGGCTAGCGTAACATGAAGAGCTATTTATTGTAGGCTACATATCTATACTAATGTATAAAGCAGAAGAGTTTGTTTGTTTGTTTTTTTGAAAGTGCTAATCTCAGGAACTAATAGTTCAAATTAAAAAAATCTTTTTGTGTTGAATAGACCATTCATCGAGGAAGGTTTTAGGCTATAAACCATCACGCGCTGCGACTAATAGGAGCGAAGATACAATGGAAAATGTTTAAAAAAAAATAGGGCAGGTATAAATCATAACTTATATATTCTTACGACGGACGAAGTCGCGGGCAACAGCTAGTGCGAAATAAATCCTTACCTAAAATTACAATCAAATTCAAGGCTGATTCGTGACACTTTATTACTTTACCAAATGTTGCATGACCCCGTTTACTATTATTATTTGTTAAAAAATAAAGAATCTGTAAAATATCAACGGTCACTATTCAAGATTTATAACCTGGGTACAGACGGATAGACGTGGACGGGTGGGCAGACGTTACTTAGACAATAGAGTTCCATTTTCTAAATTTGGTTATGGAACAATAAAAGGCACAATACATACTTTGATATTCAAAGACTTAATAATCAAAGATTCTTTACAAAACAGTAAAGAGTTAATTATTCCATGCTCTAATGACTACCGGCGCTTGCGCACGCGTCCTTCAGGTCACTGACCTCAATCTTAATTATTTTAGGATCAATGTTAATGACGTACATTTAAAGTGGTTTTTATGTTTAAAACTTGATGACCGTTTCAAATTTGATAAAAGTGTGATTAATTCGCTGTTCATTACAGAGTGGTCTTGAAATACAGAAGAATTATTCCAGATCCAGTGGTTGAGGTGGGGGCGTCATGGAGCGCGCCGTGCGGCGGTTTCGATCCCCGCGTCCGATAATCATTTGTGTAATCCACGAATGCTTTTCCTGATTTTGGGTGTCTTTGTGCGTGTGACTTGCATATTTAAAGACAAAAGGTAAAGGTAACCGCATAAGTGAATCGATCACAGGTTAAGATATGCTTGACGCGGTTGGTCCGTAGATGGGTGAACATCTTCGTCATAACGAGTTCCTCCGTGTTTCGGAAGGCACGTTAAATTGTGGGTCCCGGCTGTTATTCCTACATCCTTACGAGTTACGACAGTCGTTACAGGTAGTCAGAAGCTTGAAAAAGTCTGACAGCCAGTCTAACCAAGGGGTGTCGTGTCGCCCAGGGTTGAGGAAGTCAGATAGGCAGTCGCCCCTTGTAAAACACTGGTATTTAGCTGAAACCGGTTAGACTGGTAACCGACCCCATCATAGTTGGGAAAAGGCTAGGCCGATGATAAAATTTATTTGTCAGAATACAGTATTTTAATTAACCAATGCGACACAAGTATTAAATACCTTAATGGTAACGTTTTTTTACGTATTACGTACTACTAATAATAATAATTTTCAAGACTCAAAACACAAGTTTCGCATACCACACATGGTCTGCATAACTAACAAAGTCAGTGACAATTGCCATGCGGTCGACGTTGACAGGTCCACATCGCGATAGCTCTGAGGCGTGGATGTAGATCAGCTGATTAGATAGCCCGGTATAATGAGCGAGTGATAACTATGTTGTTGTTATTTAGATGACACAGATAGTTAATTTGATTCTAAGAAACTGTTGTCGATGTTTCCTTGATTTTAGAAATCATTTACATGTTTTTTTCGTGGGTTAAGTGTTACATGGAAAATTCTTCCTTTAAGTGTGTTTTCTCATTTAAGACCTAATTTTGTAGTATTTTTGCTTACGTAAAACTCTTATAAGAGTGTTGATTGAATGAATGAATTTATTTTTAAGTATTTGGATGGCAGAAAGGAGTTCGCTGGACAGCTATTATATAGGTATATTATATTCCTTACAGACAAATCTATAATTCTAAATTCTACCACCTTTGCATTAAGATAAACGTCTTAAGTTTTTTATTTTTTGTGGTCTGCTTTGGAAAAGTAGTCACATAAACAAAAACACCGTAGTTCAGGTTTAGTAGTATACATCACGAACTACTTATTGCGTCAAATGATAAAAAACGGTGACGCGCTTTTAATCCTGATTCTCAACAGATATGTTTCTGTCGATATTGATACGATCTGAAATTAACTGGAATAATTTGAAGTAGATTTTTGTATTTGGATTGTAATTTAAAATCAACAACTCAGAACAAGTGCCCATGGATCACAAAAATGCTTGTCCTATGGATTGAACCCGCGATACGTAGCGCGATGTCGGTTTGGCGTGGTGAGCATTACCATTAAGATTATGTTTCTTCTCAATAACACAAAACTGCGCAACAAATATTGTTTCTTTTTAATAACAAGTGTTAACTTTCTCACCCATAAACCAGTAAGTATGTTTCACATCATTTAAACAGGTTGCCGTGAAGTCAGTGAGCACCTCGCTATCAATTTCACAAACAACACTTGACACTATCATGACATTTAAACAGGAATCATCAACTTTGACAAATTGTCGTAAAGTTTTAACAAATTGTCGTTAAGTTTTAATTGCGTATTCTTTGGGTGTGCTAACTCACCGATAGATGTGAGATCTTTATTGCAGTTTTATAGAGTCATAATGTCGCGACGGGTATATGACATTTAAATAGGCTCTCATGCCATGGTAGACCTTTGACGGTTTGGAAGTCTGGTGATATGAAGGTCTTTACATAAAGAAATTAAAATTTTATTTGACTATGGAAACCAAGATAATGTGAAGACTGTTTTTAAGTTAACGGTTACTTCGTACTCCCGTATAAAAGAAGCATATTTAGATTATATTTAACTCTAAAGGTTAATAACAAATGAAACTAATTTAGCCGTCTTTTTATCTTTAGCCTCTTTTCTATTCTCTCTTCTCTGGTCCAAAACACATATTCAAGCCGTACTTTAGCTGAATCCATTTAATCACTCTTGTTATCGTAGACTCTCCTTTTAATTCAGTAGCATTTGTTCAGCAAAAAACTATTGTTTACATGTTGATAAACATCACCAATTATCTGATACAAGTCAGCAAGTTTCTTGAACAAGATAATTGTCATGAGGCACCTAACCCTCGCCCGCCCACATCCTAACCTTGCCAACAGCTCATTGTAGTAACGTTGATCGATAACATGTTCCTGCTGTCCGCTTTAACGATTCTAATCGATTATTTGACTTTTATAATTATGAATCGATTTGTTGCGACAAAAAGTGACGTGACGAGAACCGGTTTTTGAAATGTTTTATTGTTTGGGACTTGAATTTTAGTCCGTTACGATGTTTCGCGAAGAAATTGTAACGACTTTTTTCAAGGTTGAATGTTTTCTTTACGTTGTCTAGGTTATTTGTAAAAATATTTTTAGTAGCACGATTATGTTAACAAGATAAATGCTTTGAATAATACTTCACTATATGAGATATGTTCTGATGTAGAGTTTGTTAAGTTGTATCTTTTCCATAGCCACAGGCAGCTGTAGAATAAATCAGTTTTAAATCATTTACTTCGCTTTAATTTTCACAAAAAACTAATTATTGCTCTGGCAAAAGCCCTCATTAATCATCATTCATATTAACTCAGCTTTCAACAACTTTTTCGCTCGTTTAATCAAATATAGATCGAATAAATATTAACATCCGTATTTAAGTAACAAACAAACAATCAGTCAATCGTAATCCAGTTTTTCCATATCCAGAATATAAATTAGCAAAAACTAATAGTCGGTTTATAAGTTACTTGAACGAAGTTAAGCGATGCGTGGGCGTTAGTTGCCAAGGTCAGCTAATGTTAATGGTTAATTTATAACCGTTGATTGTTAATGTAATATAAGTAAGAATTGTAATGAGTCTGTGGGTGGTTTCATACGTATGCGTTCGCGGCAAAAGATCTTTGGTAATTACCTACGTGTTTATTCAACGCTCGCCCGGGTCTTTATGTTGTTTTGTTACAACTCTATGGTATCGGATTCAGTTGAAGAGGTTGTGTGGATAATTAAATTAATCAAAGTGTGATAACTGTTTCAATATTGTTAATTTTGTTTATATGGGATTTATTTTTGTCGTAATGTTTGTGCATTCATCAATATGACCCTAAAAAGTATACTAAATATCATTTATCGACGACATTTTAAATTAACATCAACCTCAAAAACATATCTAAAATGACAAACGAAAACCAAATACATGACACAAGAACTTACTTAATAATGAAGTGAAACCCCATCATTATCACACTCAGAATCCAAAAATAATTAAATGAATCATTGTAACTTAATTTATAGTTAATCTATGAGGCTAAGGATCCTGTATTGTGCCCGACCTCCGGCTGGTCAGCCAGCAGCTCCCGATATGGGCACTATGGGCAGGTCGACGGGTCTGTGCCCTTATGACGCGACATTGCTGTCAATATCAACACAGGCCTGTGCCTGCGTATGAGTCGATGTATGAGTTTGATGGGTTCTGTGTTGTTAAGGGATTTTTGTTTTGAATTGAAGTTGTATGTCGTAATTTTAGAGTGTCGTTTGATTGTCTTTTTTAATAGGTGTTTGAGAAATTTTTAGTCATACTCGTAGGCAATTTTGTAGGCTTGTGATTTCTATGTTTTTTTTTAATAAAAAAAGTAGACAATTTAATTCAAAGCACCTACACAAGGGAGCAGAGAAGGGTGGGCAAATCTGAATGCTGTCCATGGTATTTTGACATTTAAAAGGTTCTACCTACTAGCCTAATTTTGATTTTGATACAATCATCGCATTTTCTCTTCTTCAAATTTTTTAAAGTAGTTTTGACGATCATATTATGCATTTCTTCGCAAATAGTGTGACTGTTTTACGTAACAAAATAATAAAAGTTTTTTTCTTCAAATTGGTTTCGTTTATGACGTTTCCACACAAATTATGATGCTCGAAACATCAGCCTATAACTGGATCGGTTGTCAGCTTTCATTAAATTTCTCAATTTTATTGAACATACACATACAAGCAATTACTAACCAATTAATAAATAACTAAAGATTTTCTCACGACGTTTTACTTCCGATTATCATTATCATCTAATTAATTCAAAGCAATTAATCCAATGTATCCGGAAATTTATAATTCTATTTAAAGAAACATTATTTATTGCAATAACAATTAAACATACTAATTAGTACTAAAAGAGTGTATCAATAACTAGCTGTTGCCCGCGACTTCGTCCCCGTGGGTAGAAGATATAAGTTATGATTTATACCTGCCCTGTGTTTTTTTCACATTTACCATTGTATCGTAGCTCCTTTTAGTCGTAGCGTGATGGTTTACAGCCTAAATCCTTCCTCGATGAATGGTCTATTTAACACAAAGAATTTTTCAATTTGGACCAGTAGTTCCTGAGATTAGCGCGTTCAAACAAACAAACTCTTCAGCATTATATATTAAGTATATAGAAGTATAGATTAAATCCATAACTTTCAAACAACGCCATCTAGTTCTTAACTGAGTGAAGCTTGTGTTATGAGTACTAGACAACTGATAAACATTATAGGCGAAATAGATGAAATATTCCCAGACATACATGTAGAAACCGGTTTGTGTACTTATAGTTTATTTAATAGTATTAATTATATGACTAGCATTTGATAGCAAAACAGACAATAATAAACGAGGAAGAAATAATACAATTAACAAACAAAAACTGGATTTGTAATTAAAAGATTATTTGAAGTACCACAAAACAGTGATTTTGAATGTAATCTGTTAATAATATAGATAGGTACGTAAGTTTACTAAAAATATAAAGTGTTAATTAGTTGTTATTCTCCCCTAAACTAACCGAGGGTATACCAGTTTAAAAAAATGACAATAAATTTTGAACATCGATTTATTAATTTAGGCTCGAAAGCGTAACAAACAAACGAACAATCTCACACTAGTATTTATTATGTTGCTTAGGATATAAGGGACTTTTGAAAAGATCAAATCCTAACCTATTTTAAGTAGGTGTTAAATAACAAGAAAGCCTTGAATATGGATCAGTATTGCACAAGAGCCCTTTAGCGCTAAATCGCGAGAGGTCAAAGCCGGGCCACTTTCACTGCGCATGCGTCGTGCACGAACTGCGGCTGCAATGCTAGCTATGGGTGAAACTGAATCTTCGGAAACAATGGAATAAGGGAAATTAGTGATGTACCAAAAGCAGATTAAATTTATCTTAAAAGAACTCTAATAAAAATATTTGAGTTCGTTCGTGATTTGAGTTAAGTTTACTGGTGAGAAAGAGGAAGGAAATTCCATTAAATAAGTTGGTAATTCCAGGTTGATGTCATCATCATCATCATCATCATCAGCCTATCGCAGTCCACTGCTGGACATAGGCCTCTCCATGTGCACGCCACTGAGATCGATTTTCGGCTTCTCGCATCCAGTTCCTGCCAGCCATCTTGCCAGGTTGATATGAT
Organism: Trichoplusia ni; assembly: GCF_003590095.1. Classification (NCBI taxonomy): domain Eukaryota; kingdom Metazoa; phylum Arthropoda; class Insecta; order Lepidoptera; family Noctuidae; genus Trichoplusia; species Trichoplusia ni. Next base: position 3,653,184 of record NC_039493.1, read on the forward strand.
AGAGTAAAATAAAATAAGAGAGAAAGAATTGTCGACGTGACCTGAGTCGACCCGAGTTTGTTTCGACATTTCTCCTCAGGGTAGTCAAATGGGAAATGTTGACTTCAGCGTTCTCAAAACAGACATTTAATCATTATCCTATTTGTAGAATAAATGATTTAAATTGAAACTAAACACATTTTTTCTACACTTTGTGCCTAATGAGTTCTAGGTCAGGGTAAATTGTTTTCGATTCTGAGAGCACATTTCCGTATTATTTTCTACAAAGTCCATTCAGTTTTTTTATTGTACTTACAAAATAATATCTATTTTCATTTCAATCTGATCACATATAGACTCAAATAAAGTTTATCGCACACAAATCTAAGTAGATAATCAAAAAGATACTATCATTACAAATAACCCGGAAAATAAACCACTCAGCCAAACAAGATCCAAACATCATTACGAACAGGATAAGCTAGTTAACCACGATATCAGTAACACAAACTGTCTCAGTTACTTTTAACTGTTGTTTTTGAGTTAAACGTGGATGTATCAATTCCAGCCTCCTACACGCTGGGATCGGATAACTAATGGCCGGTCAATGATCTGAGGACAGATTGTCTTTGTTACAGAGCTGTTCTTAAATAGGTGTTTAGTTTGTTGGTTTGATTTAATTAGATATTTTTCTTCTTCATTTCTTCTTCTTCAATGTGGTTTAAAAGTATTCTGATTGTTATCTGGTTATTCTTTTTGCCTTTAAGTAACTAACCACAACGCTTGTTGTGAGGAGGGGTGTTGAATTAAGGATGTGTTAGGAACTCATGCGTTTGACCGGTCTCAGAACAGCATTGTTATCAGCAAGATAACTCTCAGAACTTCCATTAAGTGGTTTCACAAAAAAATGCTTCGATTGGAGTTTAGTACGACGAAATAATGTGTCTAAAAAGAAGAATAAAGACGTTTAACTATCCTCACCTTAACATGTGATTTTTTTAGAACTACCCGCGCTAAGGAATTAAATCTTTGTATCGGGGGGAATATAACTAACATTCAAGTTCCTTACTTTGAGGTTCCCACATTCAGAATAATCATTCGTGCATCACAGAAAAGATTGTCCTACGCGAGGACCAAACACGCCACACGTCCTGCCCAAAGGGATTGGCGTTATGATCTATACCACTCGGCTATCCGTGCGGTCACGTCCTCTTTTCAGACTGTGCAACTATCAATGTTTTTTGTTCTTGTAAACCTGATATGCATAAAAGGTTAATATGGCGGCAGTCGCTCGCTTCCAAAAGGTCATATTCATGGTAGAAATCGAAAAGGCGATGGTGGTGGTAAGTTTCGCTTTTGGACATGGACAATGGGAAACCATATACCAAATTACTGACTTCCTTCTGACCTCCTACATTACTTAGTCAGTGTGCGACGTGTTTGGGTTCAATCCGAGTCTGGGACAAACAAGTTTAATGTGCTTTTCTGCATTTGGGGGCATTAAAATGAAAATCGGCCAAGTGAGAGTCGGATTCGCACACTTAACGTACGAACAGATTAAATAAAAACAATTAGGCTAGGTCACAAATCATTTTAGGGAGACCAGGCAAGCGAAGGGCCCACAACATTTTTTAACAAAAAATAAAAGTGTATTTCACAACATCTACCAAATTACTATCCTTATTTTTAGTATAAACGACAAATGAAATACATAATCTCTCGTCGAACTATCACAGTTCATAAGATTGAACCTGGTGGCAGGCATACAGAGCGCGCACCCGTAGTAATCAGGAGAATTCTACACTTTTACTAGAAACCTTGTAACAATGGTGAGGGGCGCGGGCGGCGGCGTTTTTATCATTTTTAAGAGTATATTTCAGTTTCTCTTGTTTATTTTTCTTCGTACTTATTATCTTATTACTATTAAACTAATAATCGCGCCTAGGAGTATTTTACGTCGGATACATGAATTGGGCTGCTTTTGTAAGACGACTAAAAAATACGGTTAAAGATATTTTTTATTTCTCAAAAGAATTACAAATTCACTTATAGAGAAAACATAGGTATGTTAGTGCAAGGCAATTTATCCACCAGCAAGCGTAGATAAAAACTATAACAAAAAAAAAATGTATCTTAAAACTAACATCACAAAGTACTTTCACATAATATAAATACATTTAGCACGACAATTAAATAAAACAGCAAACAAATCAGAAGAAGGTAGGTTACATTCATCATCACCGTGTATAAATCCCTAATGACTCAATGACCATACAATCCATGCCGCAGATTGAGTCGATAGAATTCAATTGTCAACAAAACTTTAATACTGATTAAATGAACACTTCTAAACATCGATATTTTTTTTGTGCCTCGTATCAGTCAGCACTGTCCAATGTTTTTGTTTTAAACGTAGTCAAGCATACTAGATGGATGGTACGTATCTGTTTACATACATTATGTAGGATTAAGTTGCTTGTCAATAATGAATGAATGGGAAGCAGTTTAATATGTATTATACAAAACTAAATAGAAGTGGGTGAGATGCATGTTGTGTAGTGTTAATAGTTCATGTGTAACTGAAGAAATTAAAAGTTTTATTTATAGAATACTTAATCGTTTGATTAATTATCCATCAGAGAAAAAGCGACCGTGAATAGGCGAAAAACTGTTAAATTGTGAGGCGATTTGAGGAAACAAACGGTTCCATATAAAATAGACTGAAGAAAAAAATATTTGCAATATAAAATTAATTATCAAATTTGGCAACACACAGTTAATTCTCAAAACTATTTATTTAATTCTGTCGGCCATAGAAATATCAAGACTTCGTTAATAAGTTTAAATTTCCAATTTTAAGGTTTCAACCCAAAAAAAATAATGCCAAAAAGAAAACAGAATTTAATAAGGTCCAATATCAAATTGCTCTTAGCCCATATGAATAATCCTTTATCTAGCTTTGTTAACTTATCGCACTTAAGAACTAAGTAACGAATACCGAAGTTATCTCAAAACTTAGCTTTTTACTTAGTCACGTTTCGTTCTATTGCCTTAATGGTGAGGAAATGACTTATCTATAGTTTTTACTTGCGATGACTGTTGCAAGTATTGTCTGTTGTTTTTGTTGTCAAATAAATGTAGATTTTGGAATATCCTTGAGTTTCCGATGGAGTAAGGAGGGACCTGACTTTGTCGTTGAGTGTAAAGCACACGTAAACACAATTTTCTTGTAGGATATTATATATCCTGCAAGAAAGTAGCTTTTTAAGTAATCCATATGTTTCCGACTATGCTTGCTATGCTTTCTTTAGTAATAATCTACTAAGCTGTGAAGAAACAATTTTCTCACCATTGATTTACCATAATACCCCACTGCTGAAAATTCGTTTTTAATAAATTTAAATATTATGCAAAGTATACTGCAAACTTATCTTACATAAAGTCAATAACTAAACACACAAAAAACATACTTAAATGCCGAATAAACGCAAATATTTAAACAATACATTAAGATGCTCTAAAAACCAAGCAAATATTAGACAAAAAAACAATAAATAAAATCTTCAAATATTTAACAAAACACTTAAGTTTTTATTAAAGTAAATAATAAATAACTTCTAGGTATATTAACGCTATAATCTAAACAAGAAGTTCATTAGGTGCGCGTGCGCATCTCGACACAGACCTTGAAACCGGTGGTGTTATGCAACGCAGCCTGCGGGCCACGTAACGTGTTAACTAATCATTATAGTGGGCATGTTGTTATGCCACTGTTTCTATTTAATATAAATAACTAGGTTTGTTTATTAAGACAAAAATATGATGAAATTAAAAAGAGGTTTTTTATATTTAACAATATACTTCTCTCGTAAAATATTCTTTTCGCAATTTCATTAATACAAAATCTGAAAGATGCCATTATTGTTTTGTACTAAACTGTTAATAAAATTATGTACGTATTTAAAAAACACAGTTATAACCACAAAAAAAAACTTAGCACTCATTTAACAATAAATAAATAAAAGAAAAAATCAATCAAAGTACAAACACAATAATTCCTACTGCAATAAAACTATAAAGCTACTTAATAACCCCTTTCTAATCAATTCACTCGTTATTCCTCTTGAATGGTACCTACTTACAATAAAATCCAATATAAAATCATGATCAATAAAGGGCAATGCTCATTCACGGTTGCTACATCACAAAAAGCGGACCTTGAAACAAACCGGTATATTATGCATCGGATTATGCTGACAGCGTCGACTTAGCCACGACATGCATTGTAATTATAACTTACTGAACTTATATTGATGTTAGATGAAGGGAAAAACTAATAAAAATGATAAAGGCAGATCCGATAGACAGGCATTTCGAAAAAAATTGGTCATGCAACAAAGTTATGACAGTTTCAATAGTTGTTTAAATTTTTGGTTTGTTGATAGTGGCAAGAGAATAAATCCGTATAAACATCAATTTTCTGGCTATCACTATTCATGAGATGCATCCTGGTGACAGACGGACGGTGTAGCCTTGGCAACAGGGTTCTGTTTTTACTCTATGGCTATGGACCCTAAAGAAGAGAGTTTTCGTCTGGAAATAGAGCAATACAATTTTAAAGGACTAGTTTTTTAACATGCCCCTTTGCCGACAATAATAATATGTGCTTATTTTTCCGCTCTTCTACTGTTCTAAACATATGATTGTGACTCAGTAAACGTGAAAAGACCTTTTCCCGAACCGAAGATTCGGGATTTCGAAACTAGGGTTTTTGTGTTCAACAGCTTATTCTAGACTGGATCAATGACGCATTGACAACTAATAACTTTTTCTATTACAATTCCTTAAACAAGAAGACAATACATCATCCTCATCGATATTCAATATAAGTAGGCAAGCAGGCATCAGTTATCGATAATCGAGTCGTAATCGATTGTCAGTGGCGGCGGCCATGACACCTCGAGTGAATCGATTGGATGTCCGGTGAGTGATGGCTCGTTGGAAGCTAATGTCGCTGGCCAAACATGGACGGCTTATTGTTTCAATGCAGTGTTGAAGTGACAGCGACATAGGGTTGCCACGAAAGTTTACAATTAAATTTTGATCAAGATTCTAAGTAAAATTTATAAATGGTTTCAGTTTAATAAATTGCATTAAGAAGATCATCGTTCAACAGCTGTACAAAACTTAAATAAGCTTTAACATATGTCAGATTAAAATTATAGTTTTGGCCACATAAACAAATCATTATGTGTAAGTTATTGTTTTCATACGACGATGGTGATAAGGGCGAAATAAAAGGTGTTACAGGTATCCACGTATAGCACAAGTCAGCACTCACCAGCAGAACTTGAGGACGTGACAACCCTGCGCTATACAGGAAGCTCCTACTTGTGCAGTGAGACAAGTCGGCCGCGCGGCCGCCGGACGCATCAACGACCTACGCCACTGAAGGGTTTATTACTTTTATGTGATTTAAACATAATACACAACTAATCACACTTGTAGAATATTATATTAAGAAATTGTGATTCAATATTGGTATAATAATATCGTTTGCTGTTCGCCTGTGCTTACTATTTAAACATATCTGGCTAGCTCACTATGTTGTGGTCGGCTGCGAGTCTTACCAGATGCAATTGTGTACCAGTGTTTGACAAGGAGCGACTGCCTATCCCACCTATTCAGCCCAATTACCTAGGCAGCATGATACCTCTTTCGAAGACTGGTTGTCAGAATTTCTAGCTTGTAACTATCAATTTATCATCAGTAATGACTGTCAAAGATGTAAGAATAACAGGCGTTATATTGCGTATTGCGTTCCTAAACGCAGGAGGCTCTCGTTAACATAGTTGGTCATTCATCCATCGACCGCCCGTAGCAAGCGTAGCTTATCCTGACACATCGTTCAAGACAATTTGTTCTTTGGATATTGTCACTAGATTTAATAAGCCAGTTCTCCTGATAATCGTAGTCTTAGTAAATTCATTATCAGAAACATTCCATTGTCTCAAATGTATAAACCATTTGTGACTATGTAATTTTCATAGAATGTAGGTACATACATTATATTTATGCCAGCACATGTAAGGAAAACTACTTAAGATTGAATTCTACAATATTGTAACAAACGTATGAGTCAACAGTTAACTTCGACGCAAATCGTTTGCATATGGTCACAGAACACTGTTTTCTACTCCGAGAGGATCATAAAACAACAGCAAGATGTTTTATTATTATAATAACATGCATAATAATGAATGTATTATATTCATAAAGAGATTTCCGTAATATGAATCGAAAACTGCAAAATATTTCTGTTTAAACGTAGTGTAATATTTTATATGATGGGTTTTTATAATTAAAAATCGCTAGAATCTTCTGAGCGTCTACATGCATCTTTTGAACAGCACTTGCATGTACTACTAACTTAATTGGCTACTGTTAAGCCACATTATTGGTATTGTACGCAGATAGCCGAGTGGTAGTGCTCACTACGTCAAATACACTGTGCACAACGTGTCGCGAATTCAATCCCGTTGTGAGACAAGCATTTGCGTGATAAACGAATGCTTGTTGAGTCCCAGACCCAGTCTTTGTGCACATGATTTTAGACCAGGATTAAATTCCTGACTGCATGAGACACATGATGTACATTGAGAATTCGGGAGGCATACAGCTTCTTTAAAGTAACTTATTTTCTGTTGTGGGAAAGTAATACAACACTACGTCATCATTTTTCGCGCCAATATTACTCTCACTATTTACAACCTATAAACTTATCAGATTTATCATATTTTTTAATAAATATTTATCATGTTTAACAAGCCGCAGAACCAGGAACACAGGAACCCAACTGAATATTTAAAATGATAACATATTTACCTACATGGCAATACAACGTTTTTTACTGGCAAACAACATCAAGGTTTCACACAAACAGTATTTATGCGCCATATTAGGCGACCTGCGCGTGCGCAGCTTCCTAGCTAGATGGGACAAAAGATCCATTTGTCGTGGAGATTAATTACTTGTTTTTATTCGCCATATGTTGGTTTGTAAAGCTTTAAATGTGTTTTAAAATGTTATTCGTTTTTGATGTAAATTGTTCAATATTTTTTGATACGAGTAACGAAATTGAGTCAGTTTATTATTGAGTAGTTCATATTTTGTTTTTGGACTAGTGAATACCCTGGAAATACTAGAAAATTTAAAGATATTTTTCTTACCAATTTTCATAAATACACAGATTAACGAATGCAACAGAGAAGTAAAATCTATTACATTTTTAATAAATAAAAACGGAAAATAAACTAAACCTACAATTAAAACAAAACCGCATGTCAATAATAATGACAGTTCAGAATAACACAAGCCCGCGTAGACGTGTTCAAATCACTTACAATTATCTTATCCAGGGTAACATGAGGAAATCTGAAACAAGAAAACACACTTTATAATAATAATAATAATAAAAAAAAAAAAAAAAAAAAAACTTCGTGTCAACCGTCAATCATCTATTTTTTCTGAATATTTTATTTTCGAACTTCTTTACGATAATTATACAATAAACAATATTTTTATAATAGTATATAGTAAAAGTGCACATATAAAACTCAAGAAACCATATTAAAATAAAAAGTAAATAAAAATGAAAATCCGATGTACGATGACATATGTCATCACTATAAAATATGTAATTTACGACTCAGAAAACAAGAATAGATAAATGTTGACACGAAGAAGAGCAGCACGCCTTCCATCCCCGGGCTCGTCGCCGAGCTCCGCCTCGCAGCTGCCGCCGGGCCGAGGTCCAGCGCCGGCAGTTGCAGTCGCGTCGAGCTCCAGCGACGAGTACTACTCCCGCCGACGTCGCCAACACCTGTACGTCGGCCGGGAGGCGCCGGCCGCCGAGCAGCTTGGCGCCCTCAGGCCAACCGGCCTCGAACAGGGCTCCCGCTCCCGGTGGTGTAGTGCAGCGCATGAAGTGGACTCGACCCATGAACGAGAATGTCATGCGCGCCTACTATGGGGCGACAGGGGGAGGAACTAACCTCACTGCGTACCGTGCCAGAATGCTCTCTCTGTTTCGGGCCCTTGAACCGGACGTCGACGTATCGGCACAACGTTTGTCGGATCAAGTGCGAGTTATCCAACGTAATCACAGGTTGGATGACGCGACGCTTGATCGATTGCGCTCTGAAGTGCAGACTAGCCCTGTCGTCGTTACCCCGTCAATAGCGGAAGCGCCAGCTGCAAGCGCGCTGCCTGCCAACCCTGCTGACGGGGGAGATGATGACGGTGCTATAACTGTAAGTACCCAGTGCAGTGATCATATAAGGAGTACATTGGAACAGGCGGTTCTGGAGTATCGGTCAACACCCCGGGACCAGAGACCGCGACTACCTCGCTTGCCCATGCACAACCGAAACAAGGCGCTAATGGGTGTCCTGGATTCGCTGCTATCCAGTTATTTTGGGAACAGCGAAGACCTCGGTGACACGCACTCGCTTCTGTACTGTGCGGCTGTTGCGGCGTGTCGTGTAGCTGGTGTTACCTTTCGAGATAACACAGCTGCACGGCCTAAGCAAGCGGCACCAGCCTGGCAGTGCAGGATTGAGAAGCGTGTTGCTGAGGCCAGGACACTCATAGCCAAACTTGTTGCGTTTCGGGGCGGAAACACTCGCCCTAGGGTCATGCGTTTTGTAAAGCGGGCGTTTGCTGGGACTAATATTAGCCCCAGCGAATACACCGCCCGAGTTACAGAACGCATTGACTTTTTTAAGCAAAAGGTGTGTGCCTGGGCAAACCGTATTCGACGGTACAAGACTCGGGTGGACCGATTTCACCAGAACCGTATGTTCCAAAGAGACCAAAGATGGGTGTACAGATCTTGGGAGCAACCTGCGTCGGAGGAGGGTGCCGGACGCCTGCCGGATGATGTCGCTACAAATTTGTTTTGGCGCAGCATCTGGTCGGCGCCTGTAACCCACTCTGAGGGGGATTGGATACGTGATGTTGAGCAATCGTGTGAACGAATAGAAGAAATGGGGGCTATTGATATTAGTCCCCAAGACGTAGCCAATGCAGTCCGTCCGTTGGCCAATTGGAAAGCCCCGGGCCCGGATGGACTGCATAACTTCTGGTTGAAATGGCTACCAAGTTCACATGGTTGCTTAGCATCCCAATTCCAATCTGCCGTAGACTCGGGCGTGCTCCCACAGTTCTTCACTACTGGTTCCACCCATCTGCTCCACAAAACAGGTAGTACCACGGACCCCAAAAATTATAGACCCATTACATGTTTACCCACCATCTACAAACTGCTTACATCCATTCTGAGAGAAAAGATTAATGACCATATTGAACGGTTTTCTATAATGTCTGCCTCTCAGAATGGATGTAGGAATGGGTCACGTGGTACTAAGGAGCTACTCCTTATTGATATGACTATTTGCCAACAAGTTCGCCGCTCCAAAAAGGGTGTGTCGACATGTTGGATAGATTATAAGAAGGCCTATGATTCGGTGCCACATGCATGGCTCATGAGGGTGCTAGAGTTGTATAAAATCAATACAACTCTACGCACTTTTTTGAAGTCATATATGGGGCAATGGACTACGGTGCTTCACTATCCAGGATGTCGGGATATCCAAAAGAGCGGTCAACTTATTAGGATTGAGCGGGGAATATTTCAAGGTGACAGTTTGAGTCCCCTGTGGTTCTGTTTAGCCTTGAATCCTCTTAGCACTCTGCTTGAGAATTCAAGGCTGGGCTATTCGTTGCGGAGAGGAAGCCAGGTAATCTCCCACTTGTTGTACATGGATGACCTGAAATTGTTTGCTTCCAACAAGTTGCAACTGATGAAGTTACTGAAGATTACTGAAAGCTTCAGTAACTCCATCAGAATGGAATTTGGTGTTGACAAATGTGCAGTCATGCATGTAAAACGAGGTGGGATTGTAGAATCCCAGGGCATACAGCTCTCGGATTCTATAAACCTTAGGTCCCTCTCCTCAACGGAAACCTACAAATACTTGGGTATGTCAGAGGCGTTAGGCATTAATGTCGCTGACATGAAACAATCGTTACAGACACGTTTCTTTGGCCGCCTGAATAAGGTACTAAAAAGTTCCTTATCGGGCGGTAACAAGGTGCGTGCCTTTAATGGTTGGGTCATGCCAGTGATAATGTACTCCTTTGGCATACTCAAGTGGACACAGACCGAACTGGACGCCTTGGATAGAAGAGTCCGCACACTGCTCACCGCAAATCGAATGCACCACCCGCGATCATCGGTAATGAGGTTATATATCCCGCGAAAGTGTGGGGGTCGTGGCTTCCTAAATGCCAAGACCCTCCATAATCGCGAGGTATGTAACCTCAGGGAGTATTTCCTCCGAGTGGACGTGGGGATGCACCGAGATGTGGTGGCAGTGGATAAGGGCTTCACTCCGCTCTCTCTAGGTAAAGAGAACTGGCACAAACCTATCGTACTAAGCGTCAAAGACCGCAAAGATGTATGGCAAAGCAAGGAGCTACACGGACGCTATTATCGGACCCTTCACGGGGCCGATGTAGATTTCTTAGCGTCCGTGGCCTGGCTACGCTTCGGAGATCTCTTTGGAGAAACCGAAGGGTTTGTATGTGCAATTATGGATGAAGTTATCATGACGAATAACTACCGAAAATATATAATTAAGGATGGTACAGTTGACATCTGTCGGGCATGTCACTGTCCCGGTGAATCCTTGAGACATATAGTTTCGGGATGTTCTCGTCTTGCTAACGGTGAATACTTGCACAGACATAACCAAGTGGCCAGGATTATCCATCAGCAGCTTGCTCTGAAATACAAACTTGTGGAATCTGAGGTGCCGTACTATAAGTATGTGCCCGACCCAGTTCTCGAAAGTGGTCATATCACACTGTACTGGGATCGATCTATCATCACTGACAGGACTATTGTTGCCAATAAGCCTGATATAGTGGTGATCGATCGATCAGAGCGTCGGACAATGATTGTTGATATCACTATCCCCCATGACGAGAACCTCGTGAAAGCAGAAAAAGAAAAACAATTGAAATATTTGGATTTAGCTCACGAGGTTGTCGACTTGTGGGAGGTGGACTCGGCAATCATTGTCCCGATAGTCGTAAGTGCCAATGGCTTAATAGCCAAGAGCCTCGATCAACATCTTCGGAGGCTCTCATTGGGCGTCTGGGTCAAGGGTTTGATTCAGAAAGCGGTACTTCTGGACACGGCGCGCATCGTGAGGAGGTTCCTCTCTCTGGAGCCCTGACCACCGGCAGCTTGGGCCCTGTACCCGTTGCCGGTTGGACACTATTTTTTATATTTTTAAATGTATGTTGTTTTTTTATATATATTTAAAAATGTAATTTATATGTATTTTAATGAAATAAAGGAAATAATAATAATTAATTCATCGTTAAAAAAAAAAAACTTCGTGTCAACCGTCAATCATCTATTTTTTCTGAATATTTTTATTTTCGAACTTCTTTACGATAATTATACAATAAACAATATTTTTATAATAGTATATAGTAAAAGTGCACATATAAAACTCAAGAAACCATATTAAAATAAAAAAGTAAATAAAAATGAAAATCCGATGTACGATGACATATGTCATCACTATAAAATATGTAATTTACGACTCAGAAAACAAGAATAGATAAATGTTGACACGAAGAAGAGCAGCACGCCTTCCATCCCCGGGCTCGTCGCCGAGCTCCGCCTCGCAGCTGCCGCCGGGCCGAGGTCCAGCGCCGGCAGTTGCAGTCGCGTCGAGCTCCAGCGACGAGTACTACTCCCCGCCGACGTCGCCAACACCTGTACGTCGGCCGGGGAGGCGCCGGCCGCCGAGCAGCTTGGCGCCCTCAGGCCAACCGGCCTCGAACAGGGCTCCCGCTCCCGGTGGTGTAGTGCAGCGCATGAAGTGGACTCGACCCATGAACGAGAATGTCATGCGCGCCTACTATGGGGCGACAGGGGGAGGAACTAACCTCACTGCGTACCGTGCCAGAATGCTCTCTCTGTTTCGGGCCCTTGAACCGGACGTCGACGTATCGGCACAACGTTTGTCGGATCAAGTGCGAGTTATCCAACGTAATCACAGGTTGGATGACGCGACGCTTGATCGATTGCGCTCTGAAGTGCAGACTAGCCCTGTCGTCGTTACCCCGTCAATAGCGGAAGCGCCAGCTGCAAGCGCGCTGCCTGCCAACCCTGCTGACGGGGGAGATGATGACGGTGCTATAACTGTAAGTACCCAGTGCAGTGATCATATAAGGAGTACATTGGAACAGGCGGTTCTGGAGTATCGGTCAACACCCCGGGACCAGAGACCGCGACTACCTCGCTTGCCCATGCACAACCGAAACAAGGCGCTAATGGGTGTCCTGGATTCGCTGCTATCCAGTTATTTTGGGAACAGCGAAGACCTCGGTGACACGCACTCGCTTCTGTACTGTGCGGCTGTTGCGGCGTGTCGTGTAGCTGGTGTTACCTTTCGAGATAACACAGCTGCACGGCCTAAGCAAGCGGCACCAGCCTGGCAGTGCAGGATTGAGAAGCGTGTTGCTGAGGCCAGGACACTCATAGCCAAACTTGTTGCGTTTCGGGGCGGAAACACTCGCCCTAGGGTCATGCGTTTTGTAAAGCGGGCGTTTGCTGGGACTAATATTAGCCCCAGCGAATACACGCCCGAGTTACAGAACGCATTGACTTTTTTAAGCAAAAGGTGTGTGCCTGGGCAAGCCGTATTCGACGGTACAAGACTCGGGTGGACCGATTTCACCAGAACCGTATGTTCCAAAGAGACCAAAGATGGGTGTACAGATCTTGGGAGCAACCTGCGTCGGAGGAGGGTGCCGGACGCCTGCCGGATGATGTCGCTACAAATTTGTTTTGGCGCAGCATCTGGTCGGCGCCTGTAACCCACTCTGAGGGGGATTGGATACGTGATGTTGAGCAATCGTGTGAACGAATAGAAGAAATGGGGGCTATTGATATTAGTCCCCAAGACGTAGCCAATGCAGTCCGTCCGTTGGCCAATTGGAAAGCCCCGGGCCCGGATGGACTGCATAACTTCTGGTTGAAATGGCTACCAAGTTCACATGGTTGCTTAGCATCCCAATTCCAATCTGCCGTAGACTCGGGCGTGCTCCCACAGTTCTTCACTACTGGTTCCACCCATCTGCTCCACAAAACAGGTAGTACCACGGACCCCAAAAATTATAGACCCATTACATGTTTACCCACCATCTACAAACTGCTTACATCCATTCTGAGAGAAAAGATTAATGACCATATTGAACGGTTTTCTATCATGTCTGCCTCTCAGAATGGATGTAGGAATGGGTCACGTGGTACTAAGGAGCTACTCCTTATTGATATGACTATTTGCCAACAAGTTCGCCGCTCCAAAAAGGGTGTGTCGACATGTTGGATAGATTATAAGAAGGCCTATGATTCGGTGCCACATGCATGGCTCATGAGGGTGCTAGAGTTGTATAAAATCAATACAACTCTACGCACTTTTTTGAAGTCATGTATGGGGCAATGGACTACGGTGCTTCACTATCCAGGATGTCGGGATATCCAAAAGAGCGGTCAACTTATTAGGATTGAGCGGGGAATATTTCAAGGTGACAGTTTGAGTCCCCTGTGGTTCTGTTTAGCCTTGAATCCTCTTAGCACTCTGCTTGAGAATTCAAGGCTGGGCTATTCGTTGCGGAGAGGAAGCCAGGTAATCTCCCACTTGTTGTACATGGATGACCTGAAATTGTTTGCTTCCAACAAGTTGCAACTGATGAAGTTACTGAAGATTACTGAAAGCTTCAGTAATTCCATCAGAATGGAATTTGGTGTTGACAAATGTGCAGTCATGCATGTAAAACGAGGTGGGATTGTAGAATCCCAGGGCATACAGCTCTCGGATTCTATAAACCTTAGGTCCCTCTCCTCAACGGAAACCTACAAATACTTGGGTATGTCAGAGGCGTTAGGCATTAATGTCGCTGACATGAAACAATCGTTACAGACACGTTTCTTTGGCCGCCTGAATAAGGTACTAAAAAGTTCCTTATCGGGCGGTAACAAGGTGCGTGCCTTTAATGGTTGGGTCATGCCAGTGATAATGTACTCCTTTGGCATACTCAAGTGGACACAGACCGAACTGGACGCCTTGGATA